>NW_017731848.1:1308003-1333154 GCF_001890085.2 Hipposideros armiger
CAATGATGGTGCCAACTTGGGCCAGTGAAGCAACATCCTCCACAACTAGACTGAAGAACAAAACAACAGCAACTTGTCTGTTCCCCTTCCCCCAATACCCTAGCACTGTTCCCATCCCCCCAATTCCCCAATAAAAAAAAAAAATCTTTAAAAAAAAAAAAAGTCACAGCAGTCTCCTAGTTGGAGAATTGGATGGCCAATTTTCTGTCTGCTTTATGTACCATCTCTGGGGTTTTTGAGATCTATGACATTCTTGAAACTGTGCTCTCACTTGACCTTCATGCCACCATCTCTCTGGGGGTATTTTCCTACCTGTCAGGGCCTCCAAATTAGTTTCCTTAGGTTCTCATATTTTATTTTTACACTTTAAATGTTCCCTAGAGTTCTGTCTTTGGCTCTCTTCTCTTGGATTGTCAGAGCAACATTTTAGTTGTATATAAGGTATTCTGATCAGTTAAATTCCAAATATAGCTCAGTCATCATGTTCAAACTTGCTCAAGCTCCCCCCCATCACTATTCCTCCCACCCCCCATGTGAGGACATGGTGAGAATGCAACCATCCACAACAAACCAGGAAGACATCTCTCACCAGGAATCTAGTTCAGCCCACACCTTGATCTGTGACTTTTAGTCTCCAGGACTGTGAGAAAATAAATTTCTGTCATGTCAGCCCCCCAGTTGTGTGCACAACTTAATACACCAAGTCCCGGGTAAGCTTCAGTTAAGCTCAGATTTTTATTCCTGACCATTATTATTGGGCAATACCATGCCTTTACATTCTTTCTTCCCTTGGCCCAGAATTCTCCTTTCCACTCTCCTCATATCGGATAATCTCATCTCCTAAGAGCAAGCTCCGTTATTTCTCACTTTGGCTTTCCTAAGTGTCCTCACACTCACAGAAGCAGCATTAATGACACTTACTTTTAGAAACAATTTCCTTGTATTATAGCAATTTCAATGTCTCGCTACCATATTTCTTTGCCTTCACAGTAAGCTTCTTAAGCCAAGAAGAACTCTATTTTATTCTTCTCTATATTTCCAGTGTTCAGATAATGAGAAAATACTGTTGTATAAATAAATGAATTTGATGAGTGAATGAGAACTATAGAGGTGGAATGAATTTTCCTAAATCACTGGTACTCAATTAATACATGGACTAGTGTTCCCTGCAGCATATTCTCTTCCTGTACTACCTACTTACTAATTTATTCAACAATGATTTATTAAATAACGACTACCTTGTGCCATTAGGCTTATTCTATCTGGGGTGGAAAGGGAGCTGGTGAGATGAGAAAAAAATTGCTCCATAAACAGGTTTTTGCTTTTCAAATAACACATTTAGATTATCAGGGAAGCAAAACTATAATTATCCATTCTAAGTATAAGACCTTCCAATAAGGACTTAATGTTTCACTTCTATAGGTTTCAGAGAATAATAACTATATAAAAACAGTTGAAACGTTTCCTCTTTGGTATCCAAGCTCTTTAATTATCTTATGGAAAGGACTGATAACCTTAATCATAGGTGTAGCTATAATACTAAAATAAATTTAGAGTTTTAAAAGAATATTTGCAGTGGCAGCAATAATCACTGAAATGATATTGGCTAAAGACAAAATATAATAATATTAACAGCCTTAGAATAATGCAGTCAATGTAATTTCATGTTTTTAATGGGCTACAATGAAATAGCAATAATATATCTTAGTATTGGCTCCAAAATTTTAATCTGATCTAGCTTGCACTCTCATTTTGTAATATAATGTTATGAATAGCAACTTTAGTTATGTCTCTCTGTCTTAGTTCTAACGAAATTTGAGATCCAATAGCAACACCTTCAAAATTAAAATTTTTATTATTAATATTTGCATCAATTTGTCAAACTTTACCATTTAGTTGTTAGCTTAGAATTAAAAAAAGTAGAATTTGAGGAAGACTTAGTAATCATTTAGCTTGAACATTGCAGTATACAAATGAAGAAACTGTTCCCGGTAAGGGTAATATACCAGGAGACACATAGGTAATTCATGGCATAGAACAGATTTTGTTTAACTTTTCAATACTATCCTATGGAAAGGCTTTACTGACTCTCAATCATACTAATTTTTCAAAGGAATAAGAATCCAAGTGTAATAATGGAAGAGTGCAGAATTTGAGTCCAGCAATCCTGGATTTAGGGTGGCCTGTGTGCTTCCTTGCTGTCTCAGAGGCTGGAGCAAGTGACTTACAATTTCCTTTGCATCATTTGTAAAATAATAACATTTTCCACCTTACTGTCATTTGCTGAAGTCCGCAAGGCCATGCAGTTCGTTCACCATTTGATTGCCAGAGTCTAGCATAATGCCTGGCTTATGGGACATATTCAGAAGCTATTTGGGTGAATAAAGAATGAAGAAATGTGTGAGTTAAGAGATGAATTTGGAGGCAGACTAGCCAGTTAGCCACCATTTGTAGTTATGTAAGCTAGAAAGGATGTTGGTACTTTATATCCTTATATAATAAATACCTTACATTGGTCATTTGTATTATTTCTGGTATTTAATTGGTTGTAACTAACCTATTAAAGCTATGGATTTGCTTGACTGTAGGTCAAGATACCTTCAGTCTTTCTCACCGCTTCCTATTAAACTCCCTCCCTCAAGTAGAGTATAATTTCTCACCTCTGGGTTTATTCTGAGGCTGTTCTCGTAGAGTTTTCCATCACTTTCTACTGCTGGTTATAAAAAGTCCAGCCCACCCTAGTAACCCATCTCCAATCTTGATCTAATTTACTGCTCCTCCACCCCCCAGATTAGGTTTCCTTCAGACTGGGCAACCTGGAATGAGAAAGGCTGGTGTGGCCACTTTCTCTATTTTTCTTTCCCCTTAACTTTGCACTCTGCTAATTTCACCCCCACCCTTACTCTAGGGTCAGGACCTTCAGGGAGGAAGGAAAATTAAGAAGAAAGAAATGGTTCTATTTAACTGTACAGTTATAACATAGCCTTGATGCTTCCTGGATATAGCAGATGGCAAGTTTACTTTTCTCTTGTGTGCCCCTTTAATGGATGACTAGAAAATCCTGCTGGAGTATTCAAAAGTTAATTTTCTTAATGCGTATAACTTCTTTTCTCTTCCCTCTCCTGTTCTTGGGGCACCTTTACCTATCTAAATGGTCATCTTTGGTGGGGTTCTTGTTAAGACATACCAAAATCTGCTCACTTCCATGAGTCCACATCTGGACAAGCAGTGTGTTCGTCAGCCAGGACTTCCATCACAAAATACCACAGACCAGGTGGTTTAACAACAGAAGTCTATGTTCTCATAGTTCCATAGGCTAGAAATCTAAGATCAAGGTGTTGGCAGGTCTGGTTTCTTCTAAGCCCTCTCTCCTTGGCTTGGAGATGGCCACCTTCTTCCTGGGTTTTCAGATGATCTTCCCTCTGGGTGGTGTGTCTGTGTGCTGCGTTCTTCTTTGTGTAAGGACACTCGTCATAGTTGATTAGGAGCTACCCCAATGACCTCATTTTAATTCTTTAAACATGCTTTCTTCAAATACAGTAAAATTCTGAGGTATTGAGGGTTAGGACTTCAACATATGAATTTTTAGGGGACACAGTTCAGCCCACAACACTTAGAAATACACATATTCAGGGCTGTTCCACCAAATTCTGCAAACTCTGCCAGTTACCAGCAAAGCCTTCTCTCCTATAGCTTGGCCACCACGAGGCCCCTTCCATTTAAACTACACTAGTGTGAGTCAGACACCAGTCCCTATGTCTTTCAAATTCAAGAAGATGTATCTCAAGGTTTGCTAATGGTTCTCTTGCTTTGAAGAGTGTGCTGAGAGTATCTTCCACTCACTAACTGGAAACTCCCATTTCAATGAAATCCTCCTTACAGCAGTCATCTTCCATCTATATTTTTAAACACCTGATAGGAAGGGTGGTGACTGGCTAATGATGACAGGACCATAGAGACATTGATGGCTCAGTGCCTTGGCTCTTATCACAATTGTTCTTGGGTTTGGGGGCATCTATGGAAACTCTTACACTATTATAAAGAATTCATTGATGAATGCACATATACCAAGATCACTGTGCATATCCATAGTTATTTGTTTATTAGATAAATTTATAGAAGTCATTATTTATGGTGTCTTTTGATAAATGAAACATTTTTTTAACATAGTTAAAATTCTGTCTCTTTCTTGATGTTTTGTGCTTTGTTGTCTTATTTTAGAAAGTTTCCCTGATCAGAAGCCATAAAAGTAATTCTGTATATTTTCATCTATGTGTGTTAAAATTTCTGCTTTTAGGATTTTAAAGTACCTAGAATTTATTATTTATTTGTGGTATGAACTGTGCATCTAATTTTTTCATATGGTCACATATCCATTGTCTCAAAAGCATTTATTGAATAGTCCATCCTTCCTGTGCTTTTGTTTTGTTTTGTTTTTAGCTGAGCCATCCTGCTACCTGTTGGCAGCTCAGCGGCTGCTCAGCTTGGGCTGGACTCGAACCGCTGTTGCTCAGAGCTCTTCCTGTGCTTTTAATGCTACCTCTGTCATATGTCAAGTGTCCATATACATATGGGACTGTTTCTGAGGTCTGTATTCTGTACCATGGATGTTTACCATGTTTAGCTGATTACCATAGTACTGCCACACTATTGACATTACTATGGCTTTATAACTAGTCTTGACATCTGGTGGGGGCAAATTTCCCAAAACTTCTCTATTAAATTGTCCTTTATCCACTCTATGTAAATTTTATGATTAATTTCTCAGATTCCACAGAATTCTATTGATATTTGGTTTGAAATTGTATTAAATTTATAGACAGATTAGAAATAATTGATATTTTTATGAAGTTTCATATGTGAGGATGTATTTTTCCACTTAAATCATCTCTGTGTTATGAGCCTCAGTAATATTTAAAATTTTAAAGATAAATCTCTTGAAGGTATCCTGTTAGGTTTTTTTCCTTAGTGTTTTATAGGTTGCAACCTGATCAAATAACAAAGTTTATATGAGAAAAAGCCAGTGTGAAACACAGATTTCCTGACCCCAGATCAATAATTTTCTTTCTAGAACACGATAATCTTTACCACATTTTAAGCCTTTAGGAGGGTATTATTAAATTTAAAGTACTGAGAAGTAGGTAGAGATTAGGTACAGGACATTTTGATTCAATTGGTATAGAATTGAGGTCACTAATGACATCAGAAAAATAAAAAGCACTTATTGTAGATTATGTGTCCACAGGCCTCCAAAAGACAAAAGGGAAAATTTTTGTTAAGCACTTATTCACTCTGTGGTTATTCACTCTGTTATGTGGTTTAACTTAGCAGTGATGTCTCGTCAAAATTTTTTTTTTTTATAAAGGATGGTATTTCATGGACTGCCAATCTCCTTCCTTACTGAGCTAGTCTGTAGCTCCAAGAGATATTTCAATATGTAATTTGGCATAGATCTCACCTGAGAGAGACAGAATAAACTTTTATTTTATTGATTCAGTGACTCATTCAATAAACATTGATTCAGTGCTATGATCCAGACCCTTTACCAGGTGCTTAGGATGCAAAGATGAATATGACACAGCCCCCATCTTCAAAGAACTTACAGGGAGATAAACCATGTAAGTATGCAGTAAACAGCCATGGGGGCTATGGTAGGCATGTGTACAGGGCACAGTGGGCATTGCCAAGAATGAATGACCACTTCTGCTCTGGAGTGCTTGAGCAGTTGTGAATGACTATATTTCCCATATCCATGGCTGAGGGTAAAGTGGAATAAAGAGGGAAGAATTGTATAGAAAAAGGGTGCAAGTATACACTTGGAAGCATGAAGTGTTCTAGTATGTTCAAGAAACTGGTAGTAGTTTTAAAAATATAAACTATAAGATGAGAAGGCTTTGGGGAGAATAAAGCTAAAAAGCCTGGTCAGATCATGGATGCTTTGTATTGTACTCTATTCTATTCTAGGTATGTGGATGCTGTAAACAGTAGAGAAAAACTAAAGGATCGAACTTGGGTCAAAGAACGCTTACTCTGACTAAAATTAGGACAACAGAATCAGAAAGCACAAAAATTGAAGGCATGGAGACCAGACAATTGTAGTACTACAAGGAAAAGGTAATGTAAGACTAAAGCAGTAGTAGCAGGAATAGAGAAACATGGATGGATTAGAGTCCAGTCACGAAGGTGGTAGAATCAGTAGGATTCTGGGACAGTTTGCATGATGTGGGGATCATGGGTGTAGTGCCTCAGAGACAGCTGTAAATCTGAGAAAATTCCTATCTATTAATAGTTTGGGAAACTGAATGCATTGTAGCTATTGTACCTGTAGACATACATATTCTTGCTCACCCGCCTAGGTAGATTTGCTGTTATGTGATCAACATAAGCTCCATTACTTATCAAGTAAAACGTAAGTTGAATGTAGGTATTGTCTTGAGATGTTTGTTGAATATATTATGGGAGATTACATTTTAGAATTTTCCCTTGAAAAAGGCTTCTCAAAATATCTATGAGTAACAGTGAAGCACTAGAGCAATTAGTTTGTGACTGTTGTGATCTAGGCATAGAGCAGTATCAATGGCGTGTTGTCATATCTCAGAAGACTGATTCTATTTTTAAATGTGTGTATTTAACTTCATCATGTAGACGTAGATTACTCACCCCAAGTTCTAGGGATTTTCAGGTCTGGATGAACAACTGAACTGTTTCAGAATTGCCTGGAGCAACATGTAATTGTTTTTTATGTTTTGTTTCCTATAAAAAAATTCAATAGGCAGACAAAAAAAAAGAGTTTCCTGCTTACTTGTCAAGCTGAGGAAAATTAACACTTTAGAGTTACAAGTCAACTGGATTCTTATCCAATGGAAAAAAATAGATATTACATTATGTATAAATAACCAAGTTGACTGAAATAGTAAGCTCCTATATAAAAATCTGAAAAATGAATCTGTAAAAAACTTTTTACACTCACTTTAATATGCCATTAGGTATTTGGGAGTTAATTATATACAGATTAAAATTAGGAAAATAAATCTGAAAAATTAGAATATAAAGTGTGTCCTTATGTTGAAACACTGATTTAATTTATTATTCGTTGTTTCCAAATATTATATGAGTATTATTTCTATTACCTAGAGAATATATTACTACAAATGGGGAGATGACTAATACATATTTCTTTATTCAACTACTGTATACTTCAATTAATTTGCTAAGGGGAAGTTGGAAAATATACCTTAAATTTCTTATTTTATATGCATTTGTATCAATGATATGGTCAGATAGTTCTCTTAGTTTTTGTTTTGAGTTTTTCTTTTCTTGTGGTTTGATTAATGAGAAGATTTTATCTTTCGAAATATATAGAAATCACTTCTGTAGTACAAGTAGATTTAGATTTAATTTTTTCGTATTCAATTTGTATAGCTTTTGAGGGAGGCGGATCAATGATGTTTCTTATTTCTATGAAATAAATTATAATTGTACCAGTGTTACTGAACTTAACTCACTGCTATGTTTCCATGGTTTTTCAGTATGAAATTAGTCATGCAATTGTAACACAATTTATAAGGATAATAGTTGAACATATTGAACCTTGTGAATAATTTACTTAAAAAATTAGAATGGATTAAAAGTTTTTCCCTAATATCACTAGGATGTATGAATTATAACTAATATTTTCAGAATTATGTATTACAAAGAGGCTATGTTGTATATTGGATAGTAATAGAAAGGTTAAGAAAGCTGAACTAGGGGCCGGCCGAGTGGCGCGTTGGTTAAGAGCTGGCTTTGGATGCCAGATGGTCCCGGTTCGGATCCCACATATGAGGGCCAGTGACACTGCCCTCTACAGCTAAGATGCTGAACACCAGCTCAACCTGGAGCTGGGCTGCCAGTGAGTCACCAGCGACGGCTTAGGCTGCAGCCCCTGTGACAGTGGGTTGCCATGGGCTACTTACTGTATGTAGCCAGCAGCCAGCGTGAGCGGCCCTCCAGAAGCCAGCGACTGATCTGCCTCGCCCAGGAAGAGTGCAATGATGGTGCCAACTTGGGCCAGTGAAGCAACATTCTCCACAACTAGACTGAAGAACAAAACAACAGCAACTTGTCTGTTCCCCTTTCCCCAATTCCCCAGCGCTGTTCCCATCCCCCCAATTCCCCAATAAAAATCTTAAAAAAAAAAAAAAGAAAGCTGAACCATTGGAAATTATTTCCATGTTTTGTAAAATATACGATATTTTTACAAAATCTAGACACTTCTTCATTCATTACTAGAAAATTTATTAATATCATCCAGTTAAAAGGAAAGGACTAATCAAAATTTGAATCTTAAAACAAAATATTTTGATTATGTTGGTGAAAATATCCCCCAATGAAAGAGCACCACTTTTGAAATACCCAAGGGAATCTATTGTTTCTGAAAGGAATCTATTGTTTCTGATGATGTGGGATTTTAAAGATCTACAGGGTATGTTGATCATTCATATTCATTTAAAATTCACAATGTGCTTTCTGCAAAGCATTTAAAAATGTTTTCTTTTTTATAACAAGCTTCCACATTTTTATTGCTTCTACTTTACAATCCCCCACTCTTTTCTAATTGCTTGGTATGAGAAAGAAACCCATATGTTATAAGACTATTAATATGTTTCTATTAATATTTCATCAGAGCACACATTTTGCTCTTTGTGTTCATGTAATTTTAAGCCTTTTTGCTAACTACAAGCCTTAACATTTTCATGGTTTGGGTATATCATTCGGTGAATATGAAGCTCTCAGTTAAAATTTTTGATTTTCATGTTATTTAACATTATGCAGATGTCTGCCAAGCATAATTTGGGATGTGGTCTTTTCTTTTTGGGTTCTCACATTCCACATTTCTTGAATTATTCTCCTTACTTTACATCTTTACATGTTAAAATATTTATTTGTTCCTAGAAGTAATGATCTATCTATCATCTATCTATTGATGTGTCTATCTACCGATCTATCTTACACATCATATATATATGATATATATGGACATATGTATGATATATATGTCCATATATATCATATGTATAGAGATGAATGATATATATGGACATATCATATATCTACATATGATATATACATATATATATAATCTGTCTATATATAATATATATATATATTATCACAGTGAAATGAACTTTTTTTCCTTTTAGGAAGAAAATGTAGTTTCCTATGTAGGTGCACTAAAACAACTTTTATCAGATTTGCAGAGTTGCTGGGCTGATGGAAAATCACAAAATATATTAGTAGGGGAAGAGGAAACGTTCTTTTACTCTCTGCTTGAAAAGTGACAGAATAAAAAAAAACCTTGAGAAAATGTGTCAGATAGATCTTTTCCCCCTTGTGAAGGAAAAGAGTCTGAAGCTAAAAAGAGAAGCCAGCCTTTGTGAGTCTTACTTGCAAACTGTGCCAGTCCACCAAAGCTTTTTGTTCATTCGTAATACATCGACATCTTGAAGTATCTAAGGATACTGAGATAGAGAACAGCAGTGTGATCTAAGATAGAGTACCATTCTAATTATCAGTTCTGAAGTCGAACTTTAACATTTTTGGAAGCTTAATAAGTGGTTCAAACATTGAAATACTTCCAGCATTTTAAAATCTAAAAGAATATATGCATGTGAAAATTGGATCAATTACTTGGACTCTCTGAGTCCTGTCTTACAGGTTCATGATCTGTGGTAATGCTGATTATATATTTGTTTCAAGTATTCATCACTTCGGTCTTCAGAAACAATTCAAGTTGGCCATATATTCTCTCTTCTGATACTCAGCAGGAAATGTATTGTCATAAACTGAGCGACTTCTTCAAGCATGTGGTTAGCCATCTCACTCTCTCCTTAAATCTCCTAAAAACTTAGAAACATATTTCATCACATAAAATTCACCACTTATGTACTCTAGTTCAACATCACCTCAATGTCCTACACAAAGAACATGATCAATAAGTATTTGGGCTGTGATGACAAATAATATACACAAGAACACTAATGGCGACATGTTCTGACAAAGAATAAGAATGTTAAATAGATTCAAATAAATGGATAATTTATAATGCATTTTAAAGGTTGCAAACTCACATTTCTAAAACATAGCTCCACTTTTTTTTTTCTTTTTTTAACTTAGCCTAATTTTTTTTCACTACAATGAAAACTTAATCTTGGCCAATTCCAGAGTCTTCAACCCAGGATAGATATCAAAATTTGGGGAACAAACCAAAAATGGCTTAACAAAACTCCATGAGATTGACAGAGTAAAACGTAGATGTTTCTATTTGACTGTGAAAGATGGATTATTGAATACACTTATCGTCAATAGTTTGTGGATCATGTGCATTTATCTTCACAACGCCAGAATAAAAAAAATATGTGATCAGAATCTCTTCCAAGGCAAATTTAGAATTCTTTTTAATACAATAAATTACATGCTGCTTATATGGGGAGTATCTTATATATATATTTATTCTTACCTGGCCCCGTCATAAATTCAAATGGATGATCAGGGATATTTTGAAAAGACAAACTAAAATGTCACAGGAAAAAGTTGGTTTTGCTTAATCTTTATATTAACCTATCCTTTTCTACCTAAGAATGATAACAAAAGGTCTCACAGAGCACTTTGTACAAGAGCTGTCACACTTGCTCTGTAGGTTAAAATTCCCCGATAGCCTTTGGTAATGAGAGGTCAGCGGTCCGCTGGGCTTTTGGCACTCCTCTTTGAACAGCAGTTTCTTTAGCTACAAAAGGCTTTCAGTAGCTTCTCTGGAAACAACCCCAAAGGCAGACTTTTTCAAAATGGAAGTTCTTTTCTATCTTATAGCTAGTCTTTAAATGAATAGGTACTGGGGGTGTGGTGTAAAGAAAAGTGGGGTTTTATTTCTCAGTCCTGATCTGAGCAAAATGAATCAATGAAACTGATGAAGACTGAGGCACTCAATGGTGACAATATTTCATCATTAGAAGAGTGCTGAATGGCTTAGAAACCCTGGTTGTAAATTCACCCTGCTATTCAGTTTGTGTCACTTCGAAAGATTCTGAAAAGTGTGTGTAAAGCCAGCCTTGGATGTTCAAATACATTTTTATATAAGCAGATTATTATTTGGAATTAAATACAAAGAGTGTCCCTTCGGGTATGAACCAGTACTGGCTCTTCTCTTTAGTGGCTGGGAGGGGACAGTAAAGTAAATTTAATTTGCTTGATCTAACTATTTCTTAAGTTAGTGATGGCATTTGAGAAATAATTGGTGCAAAGACACATGGAAACCTGAGAAAAAATGGCAGCAAGAGAACATAAAGAGCCTTGAATGCCAACCTAATAATGTTTAGCTTTATCTAAATTGGAGATTTATAAGCAGGTGAATGACATGACATTCTGTGAATTATGTATAGTAAGATTTGCATTTTAAAAGAATCATTTTGAAAACAGTATGAAGGCTTCCCTACTCTGAAGGAGTCAAAGTAGCAAGTATTTCATGTTTTATCTTTTCTAGATTTTGTGCTAGGTGATTTACTTACTTAGCTACTTTAATGGTTATTGTCCCAGGAGAAGGAAAACGAAATTGCCCAAAGTCATGCAAAGAGGAAGTGACATCTTCAATTTCTACTGCATTATATCCCTTGCAAAAGGCTGGAGGACTGATTAGAAGGACATTTCAGTCATCCAAATGAGATTCCATGAAGTCCTGAACTAAGATACAGAACTAAGTACAGATAGAATTACCTGAGCTTGGTACATATTGAATGTAATTGAAGAAGTGTCTAGAATTACTTCAAGGTTTGTGAATGGGGAAAATGGGGAGATATCACCTCTAGTATCTGAGATAAGAAGTGTGAATTATTAGCAAAATTTTTAGTGTGTGTGTGCGCGTGCATGCGTGTGTGTGTTTGTGTGTTGGAAGATTATGATTCCTGTGGGACATATAAGTGGACGTATATAGTAGAATGTTGATAAAGTCAACCTGGAGATCAGGGGATTATTTTGGTCTGCAGAGAGAGACATTTATGATGAATAAGTAAATAAGTGGTAGCAGAAGAAAATACCATGCATGCCATTGTCCAAGAAGTGAGTGCAGAGAGATGAAACATGGGGTACAAGAACTTGTAAGTCAGAGGTTCTTTCCTGTGTATAAAATCCCAGTTAGACAGCCCGGCAAACACAGCTTTCCACACTGTATTCCCAGGCATTCTGATCCACACCCACGGGATTCTCATATAAGTGAACAATGCTTTGGGAAACACTCATTTAGGTAATGCACAATTGGAGTCTGACAGAAGGGTGACTAAAATGGCAGCAAAGGCAAGAGGGAAGTGTTGTGTCGGAGGTCACCAGAGCAGAAGCATTAGAGAAGTGAAGCATCATCATCTACGATGATGTTGAAAATTTCAGACAGCATTAAACTTTGGGGACTGAGGGATAACTTATTCCTACCGGATGTCACAGGCTGTCTACATTGTGGCACACAGAACCCTGTTTCCTTCCAGTGCAACCTGCTGCTCCCACCCCCATTCTTTTAATGCAACAAATACTCCAGGATGTTGATTGGGCAATGCTGCCACAATCTCTATTTCTGGACACTAACTTCCAACTGAGAAAACAATTTACTTTTAGCAAAAATCAGATTGAATGTTGTCAAATAAATAAAATAAAGGAGGACTCATCATTTACATCACACCATGAGGTTTCGTCTCTGCAATGTAGGGATACTTTCTCCCGAAGTAGAATACAGCAGGAATACCAGAAACAGCGTACGTTTCAGACACCGGTGAATTCTCACATCAGATGTGCCACTTGAATTCAGGAGGTTACTTCCTCCTCAAAATATTTGTTTTGGCTTCAAGTACGAGGGTGCTGTGTTTTGCTGCATGAAATCATCCTCCAATGTCCCCCTCCCCCCCCCACCAGCCTTGTGGAAATCACCTACAAGACATCAGAAACACTGAAGTGGTCAGTGAGCAAATGGTAACTGCTATTCATAAATCTCTAAGTCGAGCCTGAAGCCAGTGTGCCAAGAACACTAAAAAATGAATTTTATTTTAAGTGGAAATAGAGACCAGGAGATATGGCTTGGGATTCAGGGATGATTAAATGTAGGATTCTGTGAAGAGGCTTCACCTCTCCAGAAAACACAAGGCAAACAGTCCCATGACTGACTTATGGATCTGTAGTGTATTTGGCATAATATAAACGACAGGCCTGGTCACGTGTTGCTTTAACAGGCATTTCAAACTTGACTGAAATATTTAGCTCAGAAAACAGGCAAGTCAAATTTTGGGCTCAGTAACTGAGATTTTTTTTTTATGTATTTAAAATTATTTTTGCATAAAATTGTTTGGTAATTCTAGCACGTGTCACCTTTGCCTAAAACAATAGAATTGTTTGTTTTACCAAGAACTTGGGGATTTAGACTCCTTTTAATATGCTGCTACACCTTTTCCTAATGGAACGTGAATGGTGATGAAAACAGCATATCCCAGAACGTCTAGATGTTGTCTAAAATTTTATTTCGACCATTTATTTTATAATATGTGTCATCACCTCGGTGCAGAAAATTGATAGTGACCAAACAATTTATTGTAGGCGATCTGTTAAACATATTCTGAAGGGTAAAATTAGAAAACAAATTAAAAGGAAACCTGATGTATGCTTATGTGAGCACAGAGAATTCGTGGTTCACGTAGAGAGATGCTTAGCGCCGACCTCTATTTCTTGATCATTACTTCCCCATGTCTTCTCCCCTAGTTCCTCTAAAGGTTCCTTAGGGCAAAAATTAATAAATCTCTACTCCCATTCTTCTTGCCTTTGTACAAGTTTTATGGTCAAAGCCTGTGTCCTCCCCTTCTTTTAGTGACCTCCTATCTTAAACGAAACGTCTATTCTTTGAATAAGTGTGTATTGCTGAAATAGCCTCTATGTGAAATTAAAGATCTTTATGTTGCAATTAACAAGTGTTGTCTATTAGTATCATGCTTCTAGTATATCAAGGAGGTAGAATAAAAAAATCAACAACATATAGATCTCTAAGACGCAGGGAGGGAATGAATAGATGAGCTCTGGCTTACAAAATAGCACAGTGACAGCTGCTTTGGACTCATAAATGACGTGTTTGAAAAGGGCATGAATAGGGCAGCAGAAAAAATATTTTGCTTAGCAACACACCTGTTCTTCTTCTTGTTATAGATTCTTGTGAGATGGATTTCTCCCATTAGAACTCATCTTTCCTATTTTTCTCCCTCCCACTGAGCTTTCTCACACAAAGCTAAACACCAACATCAAAGGAATTTTGAACTTTAGAGATGTTTGATATAAAGTGAGCAAGGAGAGTATATCTGTTAGATGTGCAATTCTTACCTGAAGTGATTAATGTCAGAAAAAGCTCATCGTGATTAGACTGATAGAGGTCATTTACCCGTTTTTAAAATTATATACATTAAAAAATGTAAAATTGTTATAAAGCATAGTTATATATGCTTTCAATGACAGGAGGTTTATGTCTAATTTCTGGATAAGATTTGTTGCTTTCCCCCCTTCACATACATTATTAGAGTCATGAATTAGATGTAAAAATGAACAGACCAGCTTTGAAAGTTATTATTTTTTTTTCTGGAAAAATAAAAGTTTAATTTCAAGATTTCTTTCTAATCTAGGGCTCTTAGAAGTAGAGATTCCTTCCTTCAGTAGCTACTCAAGTTTGGTTTTTTGTTTTTAGATTTATCGTTTTAACATATCTACAGTAGTAGGTAGCTACAGCTTCCCTGAATCTGAGAAATATTGGCTAGTAGGTGCAAATCTTATCCCAGGTAAGATGAAATAGGTTTATGGTCAAATGGGAATATCGGAAACAGCAGGCAGAAAGACAAGATCAATGTGACGTAAAATGTCAAAGTGGCATGCATCACTGAAGTGCTCTCCTAAGCGAATATTGAAAAACCACCGTGTCAGTAAAGTAAGCCTTATTTTTCAAAATCCAATTGACAACGAGGTCTTCTATTTCTCTGTAGGAGAAAAGTTCCTGACAATATTATTCTTAAATATTAACAGCTTCTTTATGTTCACATACTTGAGAATAAAAACATTATACATCACTAAAACTAAATGAAGTGAAAAATGTTTTGTTGCATGTTTTTTAGTAGGAATCACTAGGAACCCACATAATGAGTGATGGTGATAGTGCAAGTTTTATTCAATTCAAAAGCCAGTGTGTATACTAGGCTCTCAGTGTGATCATATTGAAAAAACTTGAGGACTGTATAGCCCTTCATTTTTGTTTTTTGATGATTATGTGATAACTTTATACCTTAAAAATTAAATTTCTAGAATATGCACAAAGAGATTTTTAAAGCCATGCTTTCCAATCTTTTGGGAGCCATATGTCCTCAGAGTTACTGTTTTTGTGCCTTAATAGAGAATTTATTTAACAGTCTTTTATTAGAACTAGGCAATATATCAGATACTTTTGTATCAGGTATGTATACAGGTCTTGCAACTTGCCCTGAGGGGCTTCGGTTTAGTGAGAGAAACAGAGAAATAAATAAACAATTAAAATATAGTGTGATAAGTGATATGACAGCAGAAAACCCAAGGATGATGGTAGTGTATAAAAGGCAGTTTGCAAGCAGGTTTTGTCTCCAGCAAAAGATTTCTAGGGAGTGTGATCAAGCGGCTGAACGATATACCCACCTACCTATTCAAGCAAGAGAGGGAAGATTTCCAAGTTAAAAAAAAAAATGTTTAAAAGGCTTAAATGTAAGAAAAGCTCAGAGGAGCTGCCATTAGTTCAGAATGGCAGGAACTTAAGGAGCAAGGGAGGAGAGGTGAGAAATGAGATGGGAAGGTAAGCGGGGCCACACCCAGGAAAGCCCTAAAGACTATTAGGAAGGCCTTCCTGAGAGCAGTGGGGCTCGACTTTTAAGTGAAGTCAGTAAATGACTTAGAAGTGGAATAGTCTAGATACCAAAACCAAAGACATTTCAAATTCAAATGTCCAGACTGAACTCCACATCCTATCTCCCAAACCTATCGGATTATCACAGAGTCCTCTACATCTCAGTTAATGGCAGTTCCCATCCTTCCCTTGGCCTAGGTGTCACCTTTGAAATTTTCTTTCCCTTACAGCCTGTATCCCATGTCAGGAAATCTTGGCTCAACCTTCAAAATCTATCCAGAATCCAACCTCTTCTCCACACCTCTATTAGCTCTAACTCTAATCCTTTGCTCTGCCATATCTTGCCTACATATTGTAAAGGATTCCAATTTCCTTCCACCCTCCACCTCTGCTCTTGTGATGCTCAGTTCATCTCAATCTCTAGTTTTATTTATTTATTTTTTTGGTAGGATGTTCTGTCAGTTCCCGAGAGAAGTTTGTTAAAAACTACCACTATAACTATAGATTTCCCTAATTCTTCCTTTAGTTCTGTTTGCTTTATAAATTTTGAGGACATGTTTTTAGGTACATATATATTTAAAATTTTAATATTTTGCTAATGCATTATTATTATGAAATAGCTTTATTTATTTATTTATTTATTTATTTATTTATTTATTTATTTTTACTGTGGTCACTCTGGTCAGAATGGCTGTTATCAATAAATCAACAAACAACAACTGCTGGCGAGGTTGTGGGGAAAAGGGAACCCTGGTTTACTGTTGGTGGGATTGCAGATTGGTGCAGCCATTATGGAAATCAGTATGGAGGTAGCTCAAAAAAACTGGAAATGGAACTACTGTATGACCCAGTAATTCTACTCTTGGGTATCTATCCAGAGAAACCCAATACGCTAATTCAAAAAAAATATATGCACCCCTATGTTTACTGCAGTGCTACTTACAATAGCCAAGACTTGGAAGTATCTTTATTTCTTGTATGACTTTTTCATTTAAGTTGTACTCCATCTGTCATTAATATAACTATACCAGCTTTCCTTTGGTTCGTATTTTCATGTTTTGTTTTTTTTTCCAGCCAGAAAGACAAGAACCCCATTAGATATTTCAACAAAAGATTTCATGAAGGGAATTGGTTACATAGGTTTGGAGAGCTGAAGTTCAACAAAGTAATACTGAGGTGATCAAAAGATAATAACTGTAGGAAGCAGCTCCTCTTCTTAGCCTGGGGAAACTAAAGCACAATATTGGGGTGAAAGGAAGGGCCCTGTAAAATTGGCATTAAGATCTTGAAAAAAAATGTGCCACTCAAGGTGAGAAGGAGTTGCCCAGTGGAACCATTGCCCAGATCCCCGAAGAGCCAGCTCTAATGAGCCCCTGCTTGTACCACTGAGCGGTCCTGATCAGGTTAGTTCTGGGAGAGTCCATAGACGCTGACGGCTTTGGCCTGCACTTCTGGGGCCATCTAACACTGATCACTGTTAGAAATAGGAATAAGGGACCTAAGTCCCTTTTCGCTTCCTCTGACCTTCCAAATTCTCTCTAGGGACCCTTATTGGGAAACTTAACAAAAATCCAGCTGGCAGTCTGTAAATGTAGCTTGCAGGATCTCAGCCCCAGGATCAGGGTAGAATATAGAAAGGGTGTGTTTTTTTCTTTTTTTTTTCTTTTTTTTTAATAAGAGCTGATAAGTAACCAGCAAATAATATATATATTTTCCTCCCTTTACTTCAACTTCTCTGGATTCTTATACTGTAAAAGTATCTTTTTTAAGCATCATATAGTTGCATTTTAGAGTTGCGTCTGACAGTCTTCATTTTTACACTAGAGAGTTTAATCGATGTATATTCAATCTATCACATATGATTACTGTTACACTCATTACTAACATATTTGGCTTTAGACCAGCCATTTTGTTATTTGCTTTTTACTCTTCCTCTTTTGTTTCTTTGTCTCTCCTTTATTGACTTTTTTGGAGTTAATTTTTTTATTATTACATTTTCCTCCTTGGTAGTTTAACATCCTTTCACTATTCTTTTATTGGCTATTCCATAAACTACAACCTAAATATTTCACATATGAAAGTCTACTATACATTAGTACTGTTTCCTCTTCCCCATTCACAGGTTGGGCATTTGGCAGCTCCCACACGAGTGCTGGTTCTGAACTCCAGTTTTTGGCTCCCTAGCCCTCTGCATCCATTGAAAGCTCTTCCCCGTTTCTTATCTTCTCAAAAATCTCTTCCTAAATAGACATAAGCTCCTAAGGGAAATGTGGTTCCTGATTTTTTTTAAATCCTGCTTTTCTAGTTCTCAGCAGGAGGATTGTTCTGAATTACTTAATCTGTCACAACAGAATGTAGAACCGTCTTACAGTCTGTTCTCCCTAGAGAATAACACCAGTCAGAAGCTTTTGATGGATTCTTATTTTACTCTTGGGTCTTCCCCCTCACCCATTTCCTCGCTGACTTCCGCTCTTCCTACTCTCATCAGTTCTTTTCAGCGGTATCTGTTTCCTGGCTGTTTCTCAAACTGGACAGACGTGTCCCCGATTCTGTTCCTTTTGCATCAGATAGGACACTTTTCTATCAGGTATCTGCTTGGCTTGCTCCGAACCTTCCTCACGTGTTTGCTAAAATGGAATTGGGGGAAGGGGAACAGACAAGTTGCTGTCGTTTTGTTCTTCAGTCTAGTTGTGGAGGACGTTGCTTCACTGGCCCAAGTTGGCACCATCATTGCGCTCTTCCCAGGTGAGGCAGATCAGTCGCCCACTTCTGGGCGGCCGCTCACTGCGGCTGCTGGCCGCTCACACTGGCTGCTGGCTACACTTGGTAGCCCATGGCAACCCACTGCCACAGGGGCTGCAGCCTTCCCCGTCCCGGCGACTCTTGGACGCCCAGCTCCAGGTTGAGCTGTTGTTCAGCATCTTAGCTGTAGAGGGCAGTGTCACTGGCCCTCATGTGTGGGATCCGAACCGGGGCCCTCTGGCATCCCAAGCCAGCTCTTAACCATCGCGCCACTTGGCCGGCTCACTTCTAATTTATTTTTAACTTGCTGTTATTATTACTTTTTATCTGTTTCTTTCCATTAGAATAAAGGTTCCAATATGACCTTGATTCTTTATTATTATTATTATTCACAATGTGTATCTCTAGCACCTAGAGTAATGCCTGGCACATAGCAGATGCTTGATAAGTATTTTTTTTTGAATGAAAAAATGAATAACATAGTTACCAGTGGGGCTAGAGTTCTGGATTTAGATTTGAGAGATAGTAATCAAAATTGATTAATTGGATAGTGATGCTTGGAGGAGTCTAGGATAACAATCCCATTTCTGGCCTGTGGGCAAGTTCTGTTCCTCTGAACAAACAGCCTCTTATTTACCAAATGGAATTTACTATCTTTGCCTTCTCTGGTTCCATTTTGCTGTGTTGATGTATCATTTCACTGTTCACCCCAAAGGCAATAACTATATAAATGATGCTCTCCAAGATCCTGTCAGTGATGTCAAAGGCTAAAGTATATCCTGTGGGCTATGTTCTTTGTATCTATCGAATTCAGGTAGAGTTTTCTAAGTGTCAATTGAATGACAGAAATGATAAGTGCTACTGAAGTTGAAAGGAGGGAGAGCTTTCTATGGCTTGAGAGTTTGGGAGAGAAATAACCTTTCACATGCTCACTAACAATTGAACAGGAGGTAGCTATTTGATAACGTTGGTCTTTCAGGTCATACAGGGCAAGGGAATGAACATAAATGTGGAGGTAGAAATGACACAAATGGCATGGATTTTGGGAGGATGCTGGAAGGAAGGGGCATGCAGGATGAGCACACATGTGGAAAAGAAGATCTTTAAATTGTTTTTGAGAAACACAGGTATATTCATTTAAAGTGAACATAATTTATGATTATGCAGAATGGTTATTCGAGAGTAACAGAAAATGGAGCTGGCTAATAATAGAGAGACACGTGGTTGATCCCGTCCATGTCAATACCCAGGCATTTCTGAAAAATATAAGATATGTTATTTGATATAATTTTCTTCATTTTCTTATTTTGAAAATTTTGAATAGATTCAGCATACATTTTATTCTTCACATTAGATTAATAGGTCATATTTTTAAAAATGGCAACTGGTAATTCTGTTGGGATAAGGGATGTAGTTTTCATTCTTTGGAGATTGATTTTTTCTCTCTACATGCCTCTGTAAGAAGGGAAACTGAATATGGAAGGTACATCCTTGAGAAATATGGGTGCGCAAACTCTGGATCAGAAATCTTATCAAGTTTATTAAGAAGCACACAAGCAAACAAATGGAGAGCAAAAAGCAAAAAAGCAGACTATGTCTAGATAAATGCAAATTGAAAAGTAAAAATTGCATGTAAACTATGAGCTCATTTGGATTATTAACTGAAATCCTGTTGGCTTTCTGTAGAATCAGATATCAGTCAGATTAGGTATATTTACTAAACTGGCCTTGGCTAACTTCTCCTTTTGCGTGTCTAGGGTTTGGGCTATACCTTTGCTTGAGCTCTCTCAGGCACCTTGATGTGGTTAGAAGGATTCCTAGGACTCACTATGCCCCATAAATGTCAACAGTCCCGGGCAAGGCTGTTAACCTCTTTAAGCCTCAGTTGCCTCGTAGGAAATATCAAAGCACTAAACAAGGTGTTCTTTATGTCCCCTTTTAAATCTAACGATGTATACTTCCACAGGAGCCTTTCTCTGGAACCTGCACGTCACCTGGGTCCCTGGCTGGCTGCATCCGAGGATGACTAGAACAGACTCAAGGCGGTCTTACCACCAGCACAGTTTTTAATAGGAAGGCGTACTTACTAAAACAAACAAATAAACAAGTGAAATCGATGCATCTGTATTCACTCTGGAGGAAAATAAGTTAGAATTTTGATCCTCTAAAATGCCAGCATAGCCCGTCTTCAACTAAGTGTTAGTTCTGAAGAAAAAGGGTGTTATTTCAATAAGCTGGCTGATACTACATATTCTTCCAGAGCATAAGGGAGGGTGAAGGGCCTAGTCATCCCTGGCTTAGGTGGCAGGGATAGAGACCTGCCTACCTTGTGGAAACACGCACCTGAATTTAGCTCCTGCAGTGACCCTGGCACCTGTACATAGAGACTCTGCCTGCAAGCTGTTAGAGATTTCACTGCAGATTGTTATTTATATGCGGTGACAGAGACAGACTCAGCAGGACTGATGCCTTTAATAAATTTATCATTTTATTGAGCACTTCAGACTGTAGTTGCTAGTTATATAATAATGTTCACTAATGCATTTTTAGGTAATTGGTTTTTATGAGAATCTATATTATTTATCAATATAGAATGTCATTTATGTTTATGACTTCTGTTTGTATGCATGAAGTAGCTTAGCAAAGTGGAAAGAGCATGGAGTTTGGATATAGGCGGACTTGGGTTCAAATTTGAGCTCTACCATTTGATAAATATGAGGCCTGGAAATAGTGGCATAACAACCCCAAGATGTGTTTTCCTATCTAAAAATGAATATAATAAAACCTAACTCAAAATTGCTGTGTGGACAAACACATAATGTAAGTGAAGTTCATAGACTCGCTCCTGACACATAGTAGATTCTGAAGAATAATTAAGTGAATGAATTTAGTTCTCTTCTGCTTTTGTTCATTCCTCAAGCTTTTTAGTTTTCTGAAAGTCGTGAAAAAGAATATATGGCAGCAGTAGCATGTAGAAATAATCAAAACAAAATTCTTTCCCTCAAGTAACTCGCACTTGACCGAGGTGAGATAAAACAGAGTGCAGTCCTGGTATAAATAACAAGTGTCTTATCTAAGTGGTTTTAAAATAAAATCATTAGTGTGTATGTACACACTTCCTTATATGAATGCAGGATTAAGCACTAATACCAATGCAAATTTAATAGCCTGAGGTTGAGAATAAATAGGAGAAAACTCTTTTAACCCAAAATATCTTGATCTAATATCAGAGGCATAATAGATATGAATTTAGTCAATAATTTTTAACTACCAAGAAGTTAAAGACCTAAGCTAAATGTGAGGGATTTTCTTTTTTAATAGGTCTTATTTATCAAGATCATAGTTTTAAAGAGACTTCTCAAGTATGAAGTAACGTTTTGCTATTCTTTATCTCCAAGGAAGAATTCGGTGGAGTTAGACTTTATGTCATTAATACTAATGGGGATTGCTATTATGTTAACAGTTAAAGGAAAAGCAACAGAATCCTTAGATCAGAAAGATGAATCACATATTATTGAGTGAAGGAGTTAAGAAAGGGAATGGAAAAAGTGATAAAAGCAACTAAAATCGCGAAAAGGAAAGTTACAAAAGAGTGGGAGAGCCTTTTGTTTAGTGGAATAAATAGTAAGCTATAGTTTTAAAACTAGTGATCGTTATTAATTTTAAAAGAAGATTTCTTAAAATTAGTTACCCAAATCTGTTGCTTCTTTTACCAGTCTATGTCCTTGATAACATCACTGAGGCATTTATTCAACATCTACCACACTCATACAATGAGGCTGCCCAGGTTGCCACGGCACAGGTACAATGGCCCATGGAAAGTAAACAAGGGCCAAAGCTTTAGAAGGGCACTTGTTATTTAGTTTGGCAACTCGGGAACCACCAGTCGTGTGGTTGAGAAACGGACATAGTTGAGCTTAGCCTGAATAGACAACTCTGACTGGTAAAATAAACAATCAACAAACAAACAAAAATAGACTTTGGCTTGAGACAGACCTGATTTTATATCCTCAGCATGCCTCCTCACAACGTTGTGATCCTCATTATCGAGGCTCACTTTTTGAAAAATGGAGATGCTCACGTTTGTGTCAAAATGTAACGATTAAATGAGTTGGGGGATAAAGAAAGCACTTAGAAAATAAAAGGTGCTCTTTGCATGATGGTTTGAAAAAAATTGTTTTCCCTTGGACTGCGGACTGAGGATGTGCTTAGTAAATATTTCAGGTGTTAAATTGAATATTTCACTCTTGGGATGATTATGAGAATATATTTGTTAACAAATATAAGCCAGTAAAAATAGCAACACAAAATTCAAAGCTTGACACATGAAAGGGATCAGCAACTGTTGGCTTCCATTTGCCTTCATTTATAAAATAACAGTTGAACTGGATGGCCTTCAAGGTCTCTTTTGGTTTTTAAAATTCTGCAGTATAATAGGTTCTGATTGGCTTTATAAGAAAGTGTAGCTTTGTGTAGACCTTTATACAGAAAAATATCCAGTTTCAATAAGGCACTCTACCTGGTTGTACATCAAAGGGGAATGCCAAATCCTCCATAAAAGCTGATTTTCTGTTAAAAATAACAACAATAAAGCCCACTTTTCCTTTATTCTTCTTGTGAAGGCAAGGAATAAGAAAAATTTGAGAGAAAAATGAACATGTAGTAAACTCATTGAAGGACATTGAAACAGAGGCAGAAAGATGATTGAGTGATAATTACAATAATGGATAGAAACTAAGGAGAAAATGGGAGCGAAATCATGTTTGAAGGCAGAACCAAAGTGCCTAGATGTGAAAAAATGACTGACTATAATAGGATAATAGATTACAGCATGGTAGAAGAGAGGAAGAAATGGTCAAAGGAAGGCAGGAAAGCAAGAAAAAAAACAGGAGCTGAGTTTTCTGACAAAATAAAAAATAAAAAAAAACAAACTAAGGAAAAGATGAAGGGCAGGTACACAACAGATCAATATTTTTTGAACTTGGCTTGAGTATGTTGCCTGTACTTATTACTGTGGTTTTTCTAGGCTTTAGCCTTGATGACCAGTTCTATTCATGAAGTCATCATCATAAGACTGGTTCACTTCTGACTTACCTTAAAACAACTAATTAAAAAAAACAAGCAACAACAAAAAACAAACAAAAAACCCCCCAGAAGCAGTGAACAGGCATAACAGAATAAAAGTGTAATTAGCAGAACCAAAAGGAGGCAGTAAAGATTTTGATAGGGGCAAAATTAAAACACTGAAACAATGATGGGCTTTAGCAAGGAAAATAGTAATTAAAGACAACTTGTATTTGTTTGGAATTTTAGAAGATAAACTGTATGAAGGCACAAATAAGTAGATTTCTCAGGTTAGCTTTGCCACATTAAAATTTTATACCACTGAGGAAAACGTACAAACATCATGCTGATGGTTCTCTAAAAACAAATTTAAACCCAAACCGTATGTTAAATGATAAAATTAAAATGAAATTTTGACTCAAACAGTTTGCCATTTTTTGCCAGGAAATTCTCTTCATAAAATACAGATTTAATAGTAATATGCTACTCCTCTTTGATAAAAAATATTCTTTAAATTATCTTCATCCCCTGGATTATAGAATTGTCCCTTGTCCTTACCATGATAAGACTTTTCTAGGATTCTCCTTCCAGAATTCACTCCCATTTGTTTTTAATCTAGTCATCAGATTCTTCTTAATGGCTGATGCCCAGGACAGAACACATTGTTCTTGGTGGGAGCCTGGAGTAATACTATCTATGTTGTACTTTAGGAAGATTAATTTGGCAGGTAGGTATAGGATTGATTAGTGTCTACAAGTTTTTATTACACTGTAAAGTCTGTTTAAGGTCAAACTTTCATTCCAAGATTTTGGCTTTTTGTTTTGGGGGCTTTTATTAGGCCTCACTTCTTTTCAGGCCTAGAAAAAAAAATCTGCACTTAGTTTCAGCCTATCTTTATGCTATGATTGTTGCTACGGTCCTTGGACAAACTGCAAGATCCTGGAGGAGAACATTACTCATCCTCCTCTCCAGACCCTGGTGGCAGTAGCTGTTCCAACACCGATTGGATTGTAGAAACCATCAGTATTCCAGACAGTCCATGGCCTAAGTGTGAGAAAGTGAGGGGGAAAAGAAGCAAATAAATATAGAAAGAATGACAGAAAAAGGAAGAAAGAATGAAAGGGAGAGGAGAATATCAGTTAATGGGGCAATCAGAAGCATCGTTCATCCACTTATCCAAATGTTTTCATTATTATGTAATTTTTTTGCCTTTTTGAAAATGATGGCATTGCTCATAAAAATTCCCACATCTTCACTCTTAGAAAAAAACACACACAAAAACACAAATTTTTCTTAACTGTTTAAAGCTTGCAAAAAAAGAGTTTTAGTGTATTTTATTTTATTTTTTTGTGATTCATGGTTTTATTATTTTTTTAATAAAATGTATTGGGGTGACATTGGTTAGCAAAATTATATAGCTTTCAAGTGTACAATT
>NW_017731848.1:1336624-1339578 GCF_001890085.2 Hipposideros armiger
AAGAAGTCATTGGGGGCCAGATCAGGTGAGTAGGGAAGGTGTTCCAATACAGTTATTTGTTTATTGGCTAAAAACTCCCTCACAGACAGTGCTGTGTGACCTGGTGCATTGTCGTGATGCAAGAGCCATGAATTTTTGGCAAAAAGTTCAGGTCATCTAACTTTTTCATGAAGCCTTTTCAGGACTTCCAAACAATAAAGTTGGTTAACTGTCTGTCCAGTTGGCACAGATTCATAATGAATAATTACTCTGATATCAACAAATGTTAGCAACATTGTTGCAACAAGTTCACAAACTTAATTGTCTGACCTTGTATCATTTAGCTTGTCTTCCAGTTGTTCTACATCCTTGCCAACAGTGGTATTACTGATCTTCTAATTTCAGTCATTCTAGTGGATGTGTAATGATATCTCACTCTGGTTTTCATTTGCATTTCCCTAATGACTAATGAAATTAAACATCTTTTTATGTGCTTATTTGCCATCTGTTTATGTTCTTTGTTGAAGTGTATTTTAAATCTTTTGCCCATTATTTTTTATTTGTTTTCTTTTCTTACTCTGGATATGTGCTGTTTATCATATCAATAAGTTGTTTGCAAATATTTTCTCCTAGTATGTGGCTTGTCTTTTTAGCAATATATTGCAGTGCTCCTTAGTGTGACTTTTAATATATTTCTTCTGTTTGTTGCATGCTGAGTATCCCTGGGTTCATTATGTTCATCAAATTTGTAAAATTTTCAGTAATTATTTCTTCAATTTTTTTTTTTACCTGTCACCCCTTGATCTCATTTCTCTTCTCATGTACCTCCAATGACACATATGTTAAACTGTTTGATATTGTTTCATAGCTTCCTGAGGGTATACTTTTTCTTGTTAATTTTCTTATCTATGACTTTTGTCACATTGTTTTTAAGTCTCCACATCTGCAATGTTTAATCTGCAACATAGTGTTTATTTCAGATGTTATAGTTTTTTCCCCTGTAAATTCAATTAGGATCTTTTAAATCTTACATGTTCTCTTCTTGTGCTCGTCTTCTCTTTTATAGTCTTGAAAATATTTGTATGATTTATAATAACTGTTTGAAGTCCTTCCCTGGTAATTCCATCACTGATACCATTTCTAGATCTCTTTTCACTTCAGGTTATAGGACATGTTTGCTGCTTTTTCATGCTTGGTAACTTTGGTTGATAAGTCCTCTAAATTTTATGTTATTGAATATTAGACTTTTTGGATTCATTTAAAGAGTTTGAACTTTGATAAAGCACACAGTGGGTGAAAGACTTTAGGGTGGCTTTGAGGCTCCTGCTTCCTGGTGTTTATGCACTTGTTTATCCCCTTGAAACAATCACTAAATCTACCACTCTAATCACTAAAATATGGTAAAGATAACAGGATCACTCTCCTCACTGGGTGATGTTATATATATAGCAAAGGTGATGATGGGATGGCACTGTTATGTTATGTGAGACTCCATCTTATCAGACTGGAGCTGGAAGCTTTCTTTGTAGGCTCAATGAAGAAAATGGCCTCTGTAGCAGGGAACTGTGGGTGACATCTAGCACCTGAGGGTGGCCTCTAGCTGACAGCAAAAAAATAGTCAGGGCCCTCAGCCCTACAACCACAAGGAGGTCGATTCTGCAAACAACNAGCATCTTTACATAAACCTGTTGGCTGCCATTTTTGTATGTTTTGTTGGAAGAAGTGTCTATTCAGGTCCTCTGCCCATTTTTTGATTGGATTGTTTGCTTTTTGGTTGTTGAGTTGTATGAGTTCCTTATATATTTTGGGTATTAGCCCCTTATCAGAGGTGTTACTTGCAAATATCTTCTCCCATTTGGTTGGTTGCCTCATTGTTTTGTTGATGGTTTCTTTTGCTGTGCAAAAGCTTTTTAGTTTGATATAGTTCCATTCATTTATTTCTGCTTTTACTTACCTTACCTTTGAGGTAAAATTCATAAAATCCTTTTTAAACCCATGTCCATAAGTTTAGTACCTATGCTTTCTTCTATGCAATTTATTGTTTCAGATCTTATATTTAGGTCTTCGATCAATTTTGAGTTAATTTTGGTATATGGTGACAGATAGCAGTCTAGTTTCATTTTTTGCACATGGCTTTCCAGTTTCCCCAGCACCATTTATTGAAGAAGCTTTCTTTTCTGCATTGTATGTTTTTGGCTCTTTTGTCAAAAATTATCTGCCCATATATATGTGGATTTGTTTCTGGGTTCTCAATTCTGTTCCATTGGTCTGTGTGTCTGTTTTTCTGTCAACGACCATGCTGTTTTGATTACTATTGCTTTGCAATATAATTTGAAGTCAGAGAGTGTGATATCCCAGGCCTTGTTCTTTTTTCTCAGGATTGTTTTGGCTTTTCAGGGTCTTTTGTGATTCCATACGAATCTGATGATTTTTGTTCTATTTCTTTAAAAATGCCAATCGGATTCTGTTGGGGATTGCATTAAATCTGTATATTTGGCTAATATGGCCATTTTAACTATGTTGATTCTTCCAATCCATTAACACAGAATATCTTCCCATTTTTTTGTGTCTTCTTCAATTTATTTTAATAATGTCCTGTAGTGGTTAGTGTATAATCCTTCACATCCTTTGTTAAGTTTATTTCAAGGTTTATTTCAATTGCAAAATAAGTTGGTTTTTTTTTCATTTCTTTTTCTGAAATTTTGTTAGTATATAGGAATGCAATGGATTTTTGTACATTGATTTTGTATCCTGCAACTTTACTGTATTTGTTTTTTGTTCCTAATAGTTTTTTGGTGGCATTCTCAGATCTCTCCTCTTGTATGTTTATTTCCTCCTTTGGTTATTTCACCTAGTATCATGCCTTCAGAAGCCATTCAGGTGTTGACTTCCAAATTTATATCTCCAGCTCAGACCACTCCTTCATACACTGTCCATTTGACATTTATTCTTGAATAGTTAATAAAAATTAAAAC
>NW_017731848.1:1342177-1346215 GCF_001890085.2 Hipposideros armiger
TATAGCCTGGCTGACATCTTGATTGCAACCTGATTTAAGCTGTACATTTGTGGTATTTTTTTACACAGCAATGGAAAATAGATGTACACCTGGGTAAGTTTCTTTTGAATTAATTCAATCCTGGCTTATTTTTAAGTTTCCTTATGGTGAGTTTTAGTCTTTACTCTAGGCATAATTTATCCTCCGTCAAGATGTGTCTCCTGTGGCCTCTATTGAAAGAACTGTGTATTAAAATGTTTCTCTACTCTCTTCAGTAAGAACACAAGCTATTCCCAGACCTCTTAAGTTGTAGGAATTGTGAGGCTCACTCTGTTTACCTGGTTACTCCTCATTCTCATGGAAGTTCATGCCACACTGGCTCAGAACAATACTCTGCCGAAGACCTGAGAGGACTCCGCTGAGACCATGAGCTCTTCTTTCTTTGTACAGACCCCTCTCTGTGGGATACTCTGCCCTGCAAATTCCGGAATCTCCTGCACATTTTTACCTGTCTTTCCATTCAGAGAACTGCCAACCTCTGCTGCATCCTAGAAATTCTTCCAGGCAGGAAGCTGGGGCAATTCTGAGACTAACCTTGTTTGTTTCCCTTCTCAGAGATCTCACAGTCCTGTGCTATCTGATGTCCAATGTCTGAAAATAATTGTTTCATATGTTTTTCCTGTTTTTCTGTTATTTTTTCCAAGAGGGCAATTCCTGGAGCAGAATACTCTTGGGCTGAAGTCGAAGTCTGCTATGACTTAGCTTGTGATCTGTCACCCTCTGGAATGAATGATGCATCATGATAACTTAGAATTTGCCTGCTTTGTTTAATGCTGGATCGTTAGTGCTGGAAATATTGTGTGCACACAGTAAAAGCTAAATGAGTATTTTTTGAATGAATGCATTTAGACATACTATTATTAGTGTCTATGGAGTGTGTTTTCCCTTTCTGATTATTTTACCAAACTTTGGAGCTCATGTGACTTCGGTTTGCTATTTCACTTAGGGTATTTCCCAGAGCCTTTTTGTAACTTCTTGCTTCTCTTAGTTATTATTTTTTTTTATGTTACATATTTCCTACTTTTTAAAATTTTAATATTTTTATTAAAAATATAGCTAACATGCAATATTATATTAGTTTTGGAGTTACACCATAATTATTCAACATTTATATACCTAAAAAAGTGATCACCATGATAAGTCCAGCAACCCATCTGACAGCATACCACGCTATCACAATATTATTGACTATATTCCCTATGCTGTACATTACATCCCCATGACTTACTTGTTTTATACCTGGAAATTTGGACCCCTTATTCCTTTTCACCTTTCTTGTCCTTTGTAAATTTTTCAATTACAGCTGACATTCAATATTATTTTATATTAATTTCAGGTGTATAGTGTAGTGGTTAGACATTTATATAATTTAAGAAGTGATTCCCCTGTCTAGTCTAGTACCCCCCTGGCACTATGCATAGTTATTACCAAATCATTGACTATATTCCCTAAGCTGTACTTTACATCCCCATGACTATTTTGTTACAACCAATTTCTACTTCTTTATCTCTTCATCTTTTCCACCCTGTCCCCAACCCCCTCACATCTATCATCCCAACAAATCTAGTACCCATCTGATACCATAGTTATTACAATTATTGACTATACTCCTTGTGTATACCCTACATCCCCATTACTGCTTTGTAACAACCAGTTTGTACTTCTTAATCCCCTCCCCTTTTTTCACCCACACCCCCAAACTCCCTTCCATTTGGCGACCATCAAAATTATCTCTGTATCTATGAGTTTGTTTCTATTTTGTTTGTTTATTTTGTTCTTTAGATTCCACACATAAGTGAAATCACATTGCATCTGTCTTTCTCTGTCTGACTTACTCCACTCAGCGCAATACTCTCCATGTCCATCCATGCTGCCCCAGATGGCAAGAACCCATTCCCTTTTGTGGCTGAGCAATATTCCATCGTACACATGTACCACCTCCTTTTTATCCATTCCTCCATCGATAGATACCCAGGCTGCCTCCACATCTTGGCCATTGTAAGCAATGCTGCAATGAATATATGGATGCACACATCCCTTCGAAGTGGCATTTGGGATTCTTCGGATAAATATCCAGAAGTGGGATTACTGGGTCCTTCTTCTGGTTACCCTATGATGCAACTATTGTTATGCTTGATGTTGTCCCAGAGGTCTCTTAAACTATCCTCATTTACTTTGGATTCTTTTTTTCTTTTTGCTGTTCTGTTTTGGTGTTTTCTGCTACTTTGTCCTCCAGATTGCTGATTTGATCCTCTGCTTCAACTAGTCTGCTGGTGATTCCTTCTAATGCATTCTTCATTTCAGTTATTGTATCTTTCACTTCTGTTTTTTTTNGTAACATGTCCAAACGCAAAGTTCTGATCTTCCCCCAGGACACAGAAACACACACACATCCTGTTCTTTCCACCTTCATTTCCATTTTATTAAGAGACAAGTCCATATTTCCAGTTGGCTTTTGCCCTTCCTTAACTTCACTCTTTCTCTTATCTCCCACATCTAATCTTGAAGCAAACTTATTTGCTTTAAACTCAAAATGATTTCAGAATCCAAGTACATCTCCACTCTTATACACTGGTGCAGGCCACAGTCATCTCTCATGTGAATTATTGCAAGTAATCTCTCTGTTTTTACTCGTGTCCCTCCTGCCACTGTGCGTTTTCAAGCCAGAATGATTCTTTTAAAAAGTAGAAAGTCGCTAGAATAATGCATATAAAAAAATTAAAAAAAGTTTAAAAAGAAAAAAAAAACTATGTGAAGGGATGGATGCTAACTAAAGCTTATTGTGGTCATAATTTTGCAATATAATGTTAAATTATGTCATACACCTTAAATTAATATGATGTTACATGTCAATTACATCTCAATAAATGAAAAAAAAAGTCACTCCTCTGCTCAGAATCTCCTATTGGATACCCGTTTTACTCACAGTAACAGCCTAAGTCTTTAAAATCTCTCTCTCTCTCTCTCTCTCTCTCTCTCTCTCTCTCTCTCTCTCTCTCTCTCTCTCTCTCTCTCTCTCTCTCTCTCTGTGTCTCTCTCTTTTCTTTTAGTTTCAGGTGGGCACTTGTCTTATTAGGGAGGCCACCTCAGCATCACTCTTCTATCCCTTGCTCATTCTGCTCCAGATACGCTGATTTCCTGGTTGATCAGCCTGCTCTAGCCTCTGGGTGTTTACCGCTGCCCTGCTCCCAAATAGCCTCATCACTTCTTCCCTCATTTCCTTTAGATCTTTGCTTGTGTCACTGTCTTGGTAAGGCTTTTCTTGCCTACCCTGTTTAATATTGCAGCACTTTCCCCACTCTGGCACACCCTGTCTCTTTTGCTGCTTTATTGTTGTCTATAGCACTTTATTTAACTCCGAGAATATCATCCTTATTGGCTTGAAAAAAAAAATTCAGGCAAATTTTATGTAGTCATTTATTTGTTTACTTATTCTTTATTTTAATTGAGGCGTAGTTTATATCTGATACAGTTTACCTATTAATATTTTAAATATACAGTTTTATGAATTTCGACAAATGTGCACATTTGTTTTACCACCAGAGTCAAGATAAAGAAAATTTTCATTACCCCAAAAGTGCCCTTTGCTGTGTCTCCTTCCCTACTTCTAGCACCTGGCAACCACTGATCAGCTTTCAGGCATTTTATTGGGTTGTCGGAAAAGTCATGACATGTTTTTGCAATGAAAAACATTCCTTCTCCGGAATTTTATATAAATGGATGAACACATTTTGTTTTATTTTGTTTGGCTTCTTACACTTGGTATAATGATTTTGAGATTTGTCCGTGTCTTTGAGTGTATCAGTAGTTCTTTTTTATTGCTGAGTAGAATTTCATTCAAATGAATTAAAACCCATGATTTGTTTTTCTATTCACTTGTTGATGGCCATTTGGAGTGTTTCTGATTAGGGTCATGGTGAATATGGCTGCTTGAACATTTATGTAAGTCTTTGTGAGTGTTTCATTTTTCTTGGGTAAATCCCTAGGCATAGGATTGCT
>NW_017731848.1:1351151-1362314 GCF_001890085.2 Hipposideros armiger
CTGCTCAGAGCTGGAGTCCCAAGCCAGCTCCTAACCACCGCGCCTCTCAGCTGGCCCCTCTCACTGACTTTCTTGAGTATCCCTATACCACTGTTTTGAACTCTGTACCTGGTAGACTGTTTGCCTTCATTTCATTTATGTAGTTGTTTTTGTGGAGTTTTTTCCTGTTCTTTCATTTAGGATGCATTTCTTTGTTTCCTCATTTTGGCTGCCTCTCTGTGTTTGTTTCTATGTGCTAGGTAGATCTGCTATGTCTCCCAGTCTTGGCCGGGTGGCCTTATATAGTAGGTGCCCTGTGAAGCCCAGTGATACAGTTTCCCTAGTCACCTGAGCTAAGTGCTCCAGGAGTCCCTTGTGTGGGTTGTGTGTGCCCTCCTGTTATAGTTGAATCTTGACTGGTATTGGCACGTCAGTGGGTGGGATTGGCCCTCAGAGTGATTGGCTGGGGGGTTTAGTCAGGTCCACAGCTTATGGGCTACTCTGCGGGGGCTTACTCTACTAGGTGGAATTCACCCCAGCAGGGTTTGGTGCCTGTTGAGACCACAGTATAGGTGTGCTACTTGTGGAGCTAATTGTGTGGTGCTCTACTGTGGTCTGAAGCCAACTTCCAAGTATGTTGGTTTTGGGGCCTCTTCGGAGGGGCTCCAGTGCAGACCTATGTCACATAGTTCTTGTGATTGGCTGGGGACTACCTGGTAGGAACTACAAATCGATGTGTGGTTGTTCATAGACTGTGCTAAACATGGAGGCTTGTGGGAGAGGCCACGCTTGGAACCAAGGGCAGCTGCCACCAGTACTAGGCCTGGAGTAGCTCTGCAAAAAGCTGGAACTCCCCAAGGCCTGCTGCCACCTGCCAGCTCCCTTGAGGTTCAGCCACTGATAAAGCTTTGTGCAGTATGCAAGTTGTGTGCACCAGGGTCTCAGGGAGTTACTAGAGCATGAAGGGTTGTGTTCACAAGGTTAGTGTAGATTCTGCTTAATGCTGTTGCTGAGCCTGGAGCTACTCAGCAAAAGTCTCAGAGCACACTGAGGCCAGTCACTGCCTGCATGGGGCCTGAAGACTCTGATAGTTTTGCAAGTAAGAGTGTAATGTGGGTGGGGCTGGCTGCTCACAGAGAAAGTGCCTTCAGCTGGGGTAGTTGGGAGGGGCAGGGTCCCAGTGAGTCAGCAGGATGGAATAGCAGAGCCTACTAGGCCAATCAGATTCAAATTTGGCCATGTGGGGGAGGGCTCAACACAGTAAATATTGTGCTCACCTGCTGGCTGCTCGGCAGGAGTACGTCCACACAGGGAAAATGGCGCCTGTCCTCCAGCCCGTGCTTCAAAGCAACAGACCTCAGTCTGCTCTCCTGTATGCTTCCAACATCCCCTGAGTCACCATCCCTCTGCCGGAACCCAGAGTGAGTGTCGGGGAGCCAGTCAGTCTATGCGCGTGCCCTTTAAGAGGACATTTGGGTTTCCCTGCGGCCTTCCATTCCACCTGGGTGGCTGGAATCCCCACCGTTTTTCACAGCCAAATGTTGTGGGAGCTCCTCTTCCCGGCACCAGGGCTCCAGGCTGGGGAGCTCGGTGTGGCTGGGTTCTCTAGCTTCTTCTGGGGGAACCTCCATGGCTGAGATATCCCTCCTGATTCTCAACATCCACATGGAGGTTGGGGGCCAGACTGTTTGGCGTCTTTGCTGCTCCTACCAATCTTGATGTGGCTTCTTTTTATGCTTAGTTGTAAAACTTCTGTTCAGCTAGACATCAGACTGTTCTCCAGGTCGAGTATCTATAAGTTAGTTGTAATTTTCATGTGTTCATGGAAGGAAGCAGGTACAGTGTTTATTTTGGGTCTCTGTTCTCTCTTAATTCTTAATGCATTTGTTTGTTCACTAATATAAGAATATACATTGACAACCTTTCATATACCAGGTGTTCTTTTAGGCACTAGTTAAGGAAACATACTCCTTAGTCTTTCCTTTTCTCCCATTAGCCTATTAGCCTAACCTATTTCTTAACTTTTTTTTTCCTTTTTAAGTGTTAGAGCCACATCTGAAAATTCTTTAAGCATAGTGGTCACTAGTGGAGATGTTTTGGCTTTAGAATAGATGAGTGAATTTAAAGATACTTGTACCCTATTGTTTAGTTGGCTAGTGGTGATGGAACAAAACTTGACCTTGAAGAAGCATGGACAACTTGGTAGAGCAAAGGCTATACCAAGGGCATAAATAAAAGGCACCTCTATTACTTTCCAGACTTATAGTATCACTGCAAGGGGAAAATAAAGTGCCCTAGAACATTATTTCTCCAAAAATAAGTGGCCTATTGAAGATAGTAAATGAAATAATAAGTGTCTCTTAAAATGTTCTAATTTAAAATATTTTTACTCTGAAGTATGCTTTTTCCATTAAAGCATTGCTCTACATATGTATAATTTTTTGCACAAGAAATTTGATCGTTCAATGTATTATAAAGTTTCTAAATGTTCCTGTTTGGAAAGTGCAGTGGAAGTATACATTTTAGGATCTTAAAAAATGAGGCAAAGCTAAGTTTTTGAAAAGATAATCGCAGAATGATGTAGCTCAGCTTTACTTTCAATAAAATAAAATAATATATCTATCCTTTGATGATTCTGTGACTACAGTAAAGCTCTGCTAAAAATATTTTCATTAACTCAGGGATTAAAAATATTGGAAATTTATTTTTATAATCTTTTTTTTTAAAGAAATGATTGTTTTCTCAAGCTGCTAGACTGTTAGCTCCTTGAGGACAGAAACTATATCTTTTTGTTTATAGATATAACTCTAAAACTGGCACATTCTACATGTTTAATAACGTTTTGCTACATGAGTGAACTCTACGTATTAACTTTATTGCTAGTTTTGTTGAAATAAGAGCATAATGGTGATCATCTAGGTTTTTCAAATTTACTATATAAAAAATAGTCTTATATCAAATATTTAAATTGTGTAGGCACAGACAAGTTGAAAGGTAACCCTAATTTACAAGGATAACACATTAACTCATTTAGAAATCTAACTGACCTGATGGAAAAGAAGTGATTTCTATTGGTTTAAACCACAAGGAAACTTATTAGAACCTAAAGCATATAATAAATAAAAGGAAAAAATAAGTAATTGAAGTGTATGTGCTTAGCAGAAAAAATGTCAAAATACATAGTGCAGTTCTTCAAGCAAGCTAAAAACAAAAAAAAGTCACTAGGATAAAATTCAGGTCAAAATGATTTAATCTTCCTCTTGATCAGGCCCATAGGGAAGTTTACAAATGAGGGGAGCTCTGAATAAATTATGGAGAGAGTACATGAGGAAAGTTTTGAGGTGCAGACCCCTTCTCCTATCAGGTCTTTTTTTGGGGAAGTGTTGAGAGAAGGAGGAAGTGTTTTTTCGGGACGGGGGGGGGGACGAAGGAGAGAAGGCATTTTGGAGGTTTGACTCTCTTGTGAAGTTTCATGACTTATCAGAGCAAACATTGCTATCTTAGACCAAAATAAACCCTTTCCCCCTCCTCTCTCTGGCAATCCCAAGTTACCACGCGCTGTGTTCTGGTTTGCTGGTTTACCACATTCTGGTTTGCTGAAGACTTTTGTGGAGAACCATGGCTTTATTAGAGGCACTTTAAGATGTGTATCTGACTTCTGTTTGGACACTATGGCTGACCTAAAATATCTTAAAAATGTTATGGTGCAGTCGAAGCAATCATATAGCTAATTATCTTCTCAGGTTTTCAGTATGTTCATTGGCCTTTGATTTGCTTCTCCTTGGTTAATTTTCTGAAGCATTTTGAAGGTTTTGATAGAATTCACGTGTAGATGTTGTTGGCTAGTGGGTTTTGCTATAATGAGCCATTCATGCTACCCTCCCTGGAAATTGTGTCCTCAGGTTTGCTTATGGATATAATGCTGCATTTGCTTTCTAACCTTAAGGAAAATAAGAAAAGGAAAAAATATATATAATTATTTTTTTCTTGGAGGAAATTAAGCCGAAACTCAGTATCTTCTTGTGCTACCAAAGACAAAATCTGGAAGAAAAAAATATTAGGCTAAAATCAAGGCTCTAAGTAAATATACAGTGTTTCTAAACAGTGTTTCCAACCTTTTGTTTTTAAATTCTTACATACGTTTTATTGCTCCTCTTTGGATAGCTTTCAAAAGTAAAAACAAGTCTTGCATTACATTTGTAAAGGTTTATGATGAATCAGGTGATTTCTAGTATGGCCTCTCACCTGTGTGAATGTTTGTAAGAACAAAAATGAGAGCAAATTATGTTTGCTATAGATTCAAATTTTATGAAAGGAGCAAGAAACCACATTCATTCATGCAGACATTAACACTTTCTTTTGAAGGAAATCAAATATTGCAGTTTATTTTATTGGTAAGCACGGTTTGCTGTGGTCTTGGAAATCAGCCACACAATTTTATAAGTTATAAAAGAGTAATGGCCTCCAAGAGGCCAGTGGAGACTTTTGTTTTGAGAAGGAAAAGAAAAATAATAATTGAATGAAAAATAATTCCATATCTTTCAGATGACATTTGGGGTAATAAAAAGTTATGATATATTAAGCTATTTTTATATGAAAAGGTAAATAAAACATGTCTGTATATTGTCTTCAGTAGAAAGTGTACAGTTTGTGACTTATATAATATTGTTATCTGACTTATGGAATTGGTCTTTTCAACTTTTTCATTTGCTTGATCCCTCAAATTTCTATGTTGTGAAAAAACTTGGACAAGGGACCACATCTTATATTTTATCATATAAAATATGATAAATTTTATCATTGTGTCATATAACAGTGTCTTGATAATTTAAGTAATGAATAAATAATTCCTTTTCAACCTTGTAATTAGTTGTATAAAATTTTGTATACATACAGTAAATTTTATGTTCAATCAATTTGAAATTATTTTCTTTTTGGAGCATGAGATTTTCAAGGATTGAACTTCCCACATCCCTAAAACCCTTTTAAAAATAGTTTGCTATAAGGAATAGGGGTGAAAGCCAATAATGGAGATCTGTGAAAGGAAATCCTTTTGCAGAGATGAGAATGTTCAAGTATAGTGACCAATTCATCCTGGTTTGCAGGGAGTTTACTAGTTTTAGAATTGGAAGTCTTGAATCCTGAAAACCCCCTCAGTCCATGTAACCGATACACAAAATTTCAGTGGGTCATAGACTGTATCTAACCTGTATCTATACCCATATCATCTATATCTATACCTATATCTATACCTGTACCTATATCTGTACCTGTATCCACATACTACACATGGGATGTATGTATACATACTGATTCAGGCTGGGCTGGGAAAACTCCCCATCTCTCCAGAGTTTGGCATTACCCGCCTTTTGAATTGAACAACTTGTGTTGACTACTCATTTTTAAGCAAATCATACAAACACACACTTTAAGCTTAGTCTTTTGTTTTCCCTTCTTATTTTTCTTATCTATCTACATATCTGTATGTTTGATTTTATTATGAAAAAATCAGGGCCGGCCGAGTGGTGCGATGGTTAAGAACTGGCTTGGGATTCCAGAGGGCCCCGGTTCGGATCCCACATATGAGGGTCAGTGACACTGCCCTCCACAGCTAAGATGCTGAACAACAGCTCAACCTGGAGCTGGGCTGCCCTGAGTCGCCAGCGATGGCGTAGGCTGCAGCCCCTGCTGCAGTGGGTTGCCATGGGCTACCGTGTGTAGCCAGCAGCCAGCGTGAGCGGCCAGCAGCCGCAGTGAGCGGCCGTCCAGAGGCTGGCGACTGATCTGCCTCAGCCGGGAAGAGCGCAATGATGGTGCCAACTTGGGCCAGTGAAGCAACGTCCTCCACAATTAGACTGAAGAACAAAAGGACAGCAACTTGTCTGTTCCCCTCCCCTCAATTCCCCAGCACTGTTCCCATCCCCGCAGTTCCCCAATAAAAATCTTTAAAAAAAAAAAAATCACATTGATGGCATACACACGTGGAAGAAGCTGCGTTTCCTCTGTGCTGGATTCATTTCCCTTTTGAAAAGTAATATTCTTAAGCTACTCATGACTTGAATTTTTGGTAACCTTTTAAAGCATAAAAACCATAAAAATACTAACTGAAAAAACTGCTCCAGGTATCACTTCCACTCAATGTCTGTGTATCTGAACAACAAAAAAGGACATATATATGGGAGATATTTCTTGACAATGATTCTATAATTAAGGCTTTTCAAAGCATATGCAATTTGGTTTATGATCAATGTCTTATATAACATTCACATCCTCAGGCTTCACTATTCTGTGATTACTAACTATTTTGTATTACTGTTTATACCCACATTTCTTTTGCTTGTGGACTTCACCAAATAATTAGCATTTTGGCTTTCTAGTCAAAATCCCCCAGCCCTGTACCAAGATTTAATGGGGCCTCTGGTTTGTTTCCTGTCTTAGGCTGTAGAGAGACACTGAGGGATGCAGTTTGCTATTCCTGCTGATGCCTTTCTTGAAAACAGTGTTTCTCTCTGCTGATGGGGTTGTATTTTACTCTAAAATGCTATAGCTTATTCATCACTTTATCCCAGTGCCGGCGATAGTATCTGGCAAATAATAACCGTTCAGTAACTGTGTCTAGATTGTATGAATGAATGAATGAATGAATTCATTTATTCACATGTATTTAATGAGTGCCCAGTATGTACCAACACAGCACTAGTAACTGAGGATACAGTGATGAATATAAGAGACATTGGTCCTTCCCACACAGAAGGCATGCACAAATGAGTGAACAGGCAATTGTAATGCAGTGCAAGGTGCCAAGTGTCACGAGAGGGGAGAGCAGGTTGCTGGACAGGTCGAGGAAGGGCACCCAATTTCTCTTTTTAGAATCCACCCAGACTACATTGGTCTACAATTGGCTGGTGGTTCTGTTCAGCTGTTTTTCGTTGGGATGGGCAGAGAAGTTCTTTACTTCCTGGGCCCAGTAATGCTTCTTCTTAGCACAATTCTCTCTTTAAAAGAGAATTGGGCATCTCTACAAATTCTAGGTCATTTTTGGGTTTGAGGTCTTTTAAAAAAGCAGAAAATTGGTTCTGTAAAGCATTTCAGATTCTAATTTACCACCAGAAACTTTTAGAGGTGAATCTAAATTTATCTTGCTTTCCTTTAAAAATATAACATACTAAGCGTAATGTCTGAAAGTCTGAAAACTAAGATGAAAACCTAAGATTAATTCACTTTTTTTTTTTTGGTAGAACATGTAAGGAGAAAGAATATCTCACAATTCTTTTTAAGACATACATTTCAATGCTTTTTTTTTTTTTGGCTTGTTTAATCATCAGTGGCAGGTGTAAATGATAATGTTGGTGCAGTTTCTTTTATTTCTAGGAAAGCATTTAGTATATAATTTTATTTTCATGAAGCTAATTTCAATGGGACCACTGTATTCTTTGGAACTCATTTGATATCACGTAGTGGTAAGCCAGGATAAGAAACTCTTTTAAATGAAATTTTTTTCTGCTCTGTGTCATTCGTATGCTAATATTCTGTCAAGTTTCAATATGTGTCCTAGAGCTTTAGAAAGTTATTCCATCTTCAGATGCTTCATTCATGCTCATCAAAACACAGTCAAATAATCAAAACCTGGCTTTCTTTCTGGTCATCTTCTGACTGATATGATATTGTAGCATTTTTATGCATATAGTACAATTTTAAATGTTTTATTAATTCTCTCTGTGTGTACATGAAACATCAGTTACATTTGATTTAAATGAAGAGAAATCTATAACATCTAAATATTATATAAAATTTCCCCAGGTTTTCATAGCAACTTTGTCACAGAAAAATAGAAATTAGCACTTTAACTACTATGAAAAATAGTATTACTAGATTTACTATTTGTATTATTGGTAGAGTGTTTTTTTATTAATAATAATTTAATCTAGATTATGTGATTTCATGCATGCTGTACATTTAAAAATATTTTTCCCCTAACATTCTAGTTTCCTAACTCTCTAGTTATTGAGCACGTTGTCCTCTTTGAAGAAAAGGAAATGGGCACGTATGAAATCTACTTTCCTTCATCAAGGATGTTATACTGATGATTCCTAACATTATATTTATGTCATGTTCCATATAGAAAATGGTGGTATTTGTACAGCACACTAATGACAATCACAAGGTTGCTGATGACCTTGAAGCATCCACCTGGGACTTGGATAGACCTAGGCCTTGCCCAGTGAGAGGATCAACACCCCACCCACCTGTGCCCCACTCACAACCCACCCTTTGGGAGGCTCTCTATTTGTGTGTAAAGGACAGCCTTGGCAGAATCATGTAGTGCATTACTATAAACGCAAATTTTGTTTTTTTTTCTCTTTCTTCTTTTCTTCCTTTTTTTTTTCTTCTTTCTTTCTCTCTCCCCTCATCTTTTAATATAATATTCATGAGAATTTTTTTTAATATGACAAACATGTGTTCTAAAATGTTTGGATAACAAAAAATGTAAATAACAACATAAAATTGCTCATAATTCCAAAACCCCAATATATGTGTGGTTGGACTGTGTGTGTGTGTTAATTATGATCATATATCCTATATAGTTTTGTAAGCTGCTTTACGTAATAATCCCCCTCCCCACCCGATTTTCTGTATACATTTTCCTGTATAGTTAAACATGATTTTTAATTGTGGCAAGATATGCCATTTAAATTAATATTATGCATTTCATTTTATAATTTATTTTGTTAGGTGATTCTCATTTTTTCCAAGTGTTATAGTCAATATGTTGATCTACATCCTTAAACATAATAAGGATAAATTCCTAGAAGTAGAATTAAGAGGTCTATCTCAATTGTACTAGCTGCTATAACAATGAAGCTCCAAGAAATCAGTGCTTAGCTGGATGTACTTTTCGTTCACATAAAGCTCAGTCAAAGGAAGGTATGGTTTTGGTGGTGGTGGTACAAAAGGGAGGGTGTTATTCAGTCCTAAGATAGTGGTGGCAGGCTCTGCCTTTGTCAACACATGGCTTCAGTGGTTCATCCTGGGCGATGACGTCTAACCAACAGATTGAGGAAGAGAAGCAGGGGTATTGCATGGAAGGTTTATATGAGTCAAGCCTGGAGGTGGCCTCGATTCTACTCAGACGCCATTGGTAGGAGTTGGTTATAGCTGGACCACTCCACATTACCACTCCACATTAGAAGGCAGTTTTTCTGTATGCTCAGTTCACCTCAAGATCACAATTCTAAGCATATTTAAATTTCTTGCAAATTTAAGAAATATTTTATCCAGTTTATACACAAACCAACAGTGTAAAAAATAAAAATACGTGTTTTGCCTCAACAGTAATAGGCATAGTTTTAAGGTTTTCTGGTCATAAAAAATGAGAGGTTTCCCATTGCTGCTTTAAATAGCAATTCTTTGATGACTAGTGAAGTTGAGCAATTTTAATATGTATATGGGCCTTTTTTTCTTTTTTTCTGAATTATTAATTTATGAAGTTAACCATTTTTTTTTCTATTCAGGTGCACACCTTTTTATTAGTGACTTACAAAACAAACTCTTTAATAAAGCTAGGAAGAAAGCACTTTTTGGTGTTGATTTTTTTTTTAACAACTTTGGATTTATCTTTAAACTTTATTTATGACATATTTTCCAGAGACAGCTTTTAATTTTAATGTGATCAAATCTCATAGTTTATGGTTTCTGTCTCCCTTTCTATGTGCCCATGTTTAATCTTCTGGCATGCTTAATCTTTATTTATTTATTTTTTCTTTTCATCTCCTTAGTCTCTTCATTTCCTCTTGTACCTCTGTCTGTTCTGGCTTTCTCCACACTGATCATTTCCCCTTGCCTGCCTCTTGGAGTTGGCCTTCTTGCCTTGGCCTGTGAATCCTCTCTCTCATTCTGCCCTTGTTTCTATCAAAACTGATGGCTTCTGAGAGTCATTCTGCAGAAAGTAGCTTTTAATTACAGCTCTCATTATTAATACACTTATTAAACTACTTAATATGTGTCAGGCACTCTTGAGTGCTTCAAATGCAGTATTTCATTTCATCTTAACATCATTTGGGTTAAAGGAGTTAGATCGCTTGCCCAAGGTCACACAATTGAGTAGCAGAGAATGGATTTGCTTTGCTAGCATTTGAAACATTAGGATCAGGTTTCTGGAAGATAGTTTGGGTGAGGGCTTTTCTAATATCACCTAAATTGCAATGCTCAGATTTAACTGTCGATTTGGTGATGCTCACAACACAAACACCAAGGGTGTTCTTGATTCCTAGAGTTTGAGTTTCCACTCAAAATCTGAAAATCTTGTTTCTGAATGGCTCAGCCATAAGATGTCCATTTCTTTCTATCCATCCTTGATAACGAGGTAGCAGACTCAACTTTTATTCAAATAGAAAACTCTGTATTTTCCATCAAGCAAAATGCCTTGTTTTTGAAATGTGTCTTTTTTTCAGGCTACATAAGAAGTTATTGGCAGTGGTTAATATTACTGGAGTTGACTAAATATCACTCAGCCCTGATGCTCCCTATAGCCCTGTAGTGAGGTTGGTTAACCATCTTCTATCCATGGAATTACTACCTCCTTGTCCCTAAGATGGCAAGGGACTTGTGTTTCCCCTATTTGATTCAAGTGTGACTCAAATCCCATTTGTTTAGGTTTTGTAGATCAAAAAGCTGCTGTAAATATAAGAATCTCATTACTACATTCTTTTCCTGTACAAAACAATGAACTCTGAACAAACTGAATAATAAAGCTTAGTATGGAGGCTGCATGTATGATGTGTAGATACAGATATTACATTTCAAAATTAGAGTAATTCTGGCTTTCCCACTCACTTCATTTTTATACTTTATAATATCATTCACATGGTTAACCATGAGCATGGTTATTTTCCCTCCAAACAGATAGATACGCTTCTGATCAAATCTATTACATGTGTATTTTTATTTTTTTAAATTTTTTATTGGGGAATTGGGGGGATCGGAACAGTGCTGGGGAATTGGGGGAAGGGGAACAGACAAGTCGCTGTTGTTTTTCGTTCTTCAGTCTAGTTGTGGAGGACGTTCCTTCACTGGCCCAAGTTGGCACCATCATTGCGCTCTTCCCGGGCGAGGCACATCAGTTGCCGGGTTTTGGACGGCCGCTCACTGTGGCTGCTGGCCGCTCACGCTGGCTGCTGGCTACAC
>NW_017731848.1:1362434-1392825 GCF_001890085.2 Hipposideros armiger
GAGGGCAGTGTCACTGGCCCTCATCTGTGGAATCTGAACCGGGTGCCTCTGGCATCCCAAGCCAGTTCTTAACCATCGCGCCACTCGGCCAGCCCTACATGTGTATTTTTTAGGAGCAGAGAGGATAAAAATATTCGAGTTTGATCTCATATATAACGATGAGAAGAAAACAAAAAACTTGAAACCCTGGTCTTTGCAGTTTCTGTTATATTAGTAGACAGCTTTTAAAACAGAAACATCCATAATAATTAAGTTATCATTTTCTGTTTTTGCAATGAATTAGTAGCTCTAACAGAACCATGAAAGATCATTTAGAATCACTTGTTACCATAGAGTCATAACATAGCTTGTGGTAATTGGCCTATGGAATTTTCTCATTACTTTAGAGCCAGATCTAGTCATTTCCTTGTCTATTGACAAGGCCATTTATACAGTCACAAACAAAGAAAAATACTGTATTAATAAGGCTTCAGAGCAAGAAATTCACTACTTCCTTTTAAGGAAAAAAAAAATATATATGTATATATATCTCAAAGAAATCTGATCAGGAGGCATTTCTTTACATTTAATCTGAATTATGAGGCAACAATACATACAATTCTCAGCAGAGTGGTAGGCACCCTTGACAGATCTTTAATTCATTTCATCTTTTTTTTTCTTGGGATTTTCTCTGTAGATAAGAAAGTAAAGCTTTGGAAACATATAAGATTTAAATTTGACATATACAATAATTCTAAAAATTATAAAATTAAAAGTGTTTCAAATAGGGAGCCAAATGATATGTACAGGAATTTCAGATGAGGAGATGTAAATATATTCTTTTTGTTAAATGTATTTTTCTTGTTAAAGGTTGAAATTCCCTGAAAAGCCATAATTTTTGCTGCAAAAACAAAATTAAGCTTACTCACTAGCTATTAAAGCCAGTTTCATTACCTTGAGTCAGAGGAACTTAATTTTCTTCTTTTATTGTTTTGGTCTACTTAAGCTTACCAATAAACTTTCTTAGACACAAATAAATACATTTTTCTGTTTTGGGAGAGAGTGAAAATAATAAGTACTAAGTTCAATATTTGCAAATTATCATTTCATAAAAAATGATTTATCTTGGCAACTATGTCATATTAAAAATCTTTGTCTATGTAAATAGCTTTGAGTTCATCTTTTTGAAAACATTTTTTAAAACTAAGCCATACAGATATTACTTTATTTTTTAGGTTTACTTTTAGAGTACATTGGTTAAAGTGGTATGAGTTTAATTAAGGTAGTAGGAGAGGAATGGAAATACTGAGATGTATATATTTTTCCATATAAATTACTCTATAAATCTGTAAGAAATGCTTGGGGTATGTTTGTAAATAATGTATTGTGCTTCAAGTGTGATACATTTGTACCTATCCATATGCATTTTATAGAGTTTATATTGAATCTACTGGATTGCATTTGAATATATGTCAACTTTCTGAAATAGTTTACTGGATATAGCCATATGATATATTCAGACATAGTTATATATATTACTCTTCCTTTTGGTGGCCAAAATGCTCATATTTTATTGTAGTAGTTGCAATTCATTGAACCATATGAAAATTACTGGATCAAAAACTAGATTTTTAGTTTCTGGAGGATTTATAATACACATACAGCTTGGAATGCAAATATTTCAAATTTATAAAGTTTTGATAAAATGAAAAATTGATTTTATAACCTAGTCTAGGCATCAGTGTATATTCGAGAAGTCCTATGAATGCAATTCTATTCAATCCCCCAAATCTCAAGGTGGTATATGTCTTTATATCTTCTTTTATCCATGAGGTGGCCTGTTTTTACATTGTTGAAAGCTGTTAGGAATGTGATTACAGCAAATCTCCTTAGAAAAGTGAAGAATATTTTTCCAGAACTTTCTTTAAATTCTTAGTCAAAAAGCTTTGTCTGCAAAACTACATTTATAAGAAACTGGGTTTTAGAATTGGATGGGATAAAATCTTTAAATTAAAATCATGATTAATCTTTTTACAGCTTTTCTGAATCTTATTGACTTTTATGAATTAAAAAAACAAAACAAAACAAAAACCAACATGACAGATCTTTTTAATGTTTGCTAAAAATTTTATATGAGAAGTAAATGCAAATTATGTGCATCCCATCAACATAAATTAGATTGGTTTAAAAATTTAATAATGGGTTATTCAACCTTCCACAAAACATAAACCAATAATCACTCTATGGTAAATTATAGTAAAAAATAAGCAATGGCAATGACGGTCTTTGAATTTCATGGTTAACACAACAGCAGCTGTATTAAGTGATGCCTAGAAGGTTGCATATGGTGGCTCTGTGGGAAACCAACTTCTACATTTTGTAACAAATCAATAAACAGGGTTTATCCATAGATAAATGTGAGAAATCAAATAATTCCATCTTTCATAATATATAGATTTAAACTTAGAAACTATACTAAATATATAATCTGTCATGCTCAAGAAATTTTAGGTATATTGTAATAAAATTATATGAGAAAAGTGAGATCAGGAGGCCGAGTGGTTTGACTGGTTTTATTTGTTTGTTTGTATGATATTTGTTCAGTGAGAGTTTAGGTTTGAACTACTTTGAATCAGAGCTTAGGCTTTAAACTGAAATGTGCCTTGGGTCTCTTAATAGCTGTGTAACCTTTGGACAAGTTAAATAACCTTTACTAAGTTTTAGTGTCTTCATCTTTTAATATATGAATAATAAAACAATACCTATCTCAAAGGATCGTGTGGTATTTGGGAACATTTTTATTTTCTTTTGCTATTTACCCTCCCCTGGGGATCTCATCAATTATTATCGATTTTAATTCCATTTTTAAGATAATAATGATGTCTCTAATACATGTCTCTCCTTTGTGCTTTAGACTTGTATTCCTAGCTTTTTAACTTATTTATCTCCACTTGATTTCTCACAGGCATCTACAATTTACCCTACTTCAAATGATCCTTTGGTTTTCACCCAGAGAAATTATGTTCGATTCTTACCGCCCCTCACATCCTAGTTTTGAAGCCATTAAAGGCTTGATTCTATTTTCAAAATATACCTTTATTCCACTGAAGGGACATAAACATTTACCTCCTACCCTTCTAGATTCTTTGGCTGGTCTAATAATTAAATTGACATAAGACAAATTAACAGGAGAAAAACAAATTTAATTTTGTATGTGTGGGGGCACCATAGACATGAAATCTCCATGGTGACCGATGCTCATATAACATCCTGAGCTAAGAAAAAGGGTAGCGTTCTGGGGTTACAAAGGGGAAGGAAGACCTTTCACAGGAAGGCAAGAGGAGGTGTTTGGAAAATGAAGGTTGCCCTCATATGCAGATAAATTTCTTAGGTAAAAAGTTACATTTGGTAATAGCTTTCTTTGTGGTACAGCCCTCCTTTCCAATGTAAATTTTAGCATTTGAGAAGGAGATAAACAGCTTTTCCTGAATCTGTTGAGTTTTGATTGCCTTTGTTTGATATAATCCTCATGCCAAAGTGGCATATTTCGGGGTGACAAATTCTGCTCCCCTTCACTATCCTTCCATTTCCAATGCCACCTCCTTAGTCAAACTACAGTGACCTTCTGCCTAGATTGCTTGTGTCTACAGTCCGTTTTCTTTTTTTTTTCCCATTCTTGTGTCGCTCCTTATCCAGTTTCTACTTGTTGCAGCTGTGATATTATGGGGTAGGAACATTTTTTTCTCTACCTTCTATGTTCTTGTAGCTGGTCTAATAATTAAATCCACATATAGCAGATTAACAAGAAGAAATAACCAAATTTAGTTACATACATACATATGAGAACCCCACACACATGAGGGGTTCAGAGACAGACAGGTAAAATGAGATATATATGATATTCTGAGCTAAGTACGCAGTAAGATGCCTGAGGCTTCAGAGTGGTGAAAAGTCATTTGAAGGACTGTAAGAAGAACAGATGTTCAGCAATTAGAAGTTTGTCCTGCCTTATAGATAGGTCAAGAGTTATTTCTGGTAGTAACACTTATTATAGGCCAGGCTTCAAATTAAATTTTTAAACAGAGAAGTAAATTTTTCTCTTGAGCCCACAGGGTCTCAGTTGCCTTCAGCTCAAAATAATCCACATTCCAAAGAAGCATATCTTAGGGAGACCTGTTCTGAACCCTTTCATAACTTTTGCACCGAAATCAGAATCACAGTTTTTTTCGGCTTTGCATTCTACAGGAACTTCACACTGAATTTAATATAAAATACATATTTCTTACCATGGCTCATAAGGCTCTTCCTGGTTATTTAGTACATATCTTGCCAAATTTATGGTGTGTTATACACCTTCAAGCTTACCACACACAAGCCATACTCTTTTCCCTTAAATTCTGTGACCACTGGAAGCTCTTTCTGACCTTGGCCACTTGGCATATGGGGTGCCCTTTGCATGGCACGCTTTCCTCCCATCCCTTTCCTCACACTTCATCCCAACTTTCTGTGTGGTTTTCTCACATTAGACCTCAGTTTAAAGATGTCTTCCTCAGAGGTCTTCCCTGACGGTCCAAACTAAAGATCCCTTGTGTGTGATTCTCTTTATCATGTGTTTCTGTGATAATACTTATGATTGAAATTATTTTACTATTTATCAGTTTGCTTTCTTGTCTGTGTTCTCCATGAGAAGTTAAGCCAAATGAAGACAGAGATAGTGTCTGTCTAGATGCTATCTAGTCTGGGACACCATTCTCTACACAGTAACTAGCACAGTTCCTGGTGCAGAGTTAACATTGAAAAAATGTATCCTGGACGAATATATTTAATGAGAAGATGTGTGGAAAGCCCAATACACAGCGTCCTGTTTATATCAAGTGCTAAATAAATGTTAGCTATAGTAACTTGCGTTCATATCTCAAATCCTGGTTAAGGTTATTGGATAAGAGAGTGTAAAGAACCACGTTAAAACAATAGTAAATTGACTCTGATGCTTTTGCTTTTCTCCTTCTGCTTCTCTTCTCCTTTTTGTGGTTTACTCTTTACAGTTCTTTGATGAACTATACATTTTTCTTATATATTTTTTCTTTTATATTTTCTTGTCAAGAAAATTTGAATGGTAATTATAAGATAATACTGTTATAACAGGAGGGTCGGTGGTTTTCAAATATGTGAATTGACTACAATTTTTTGATTTAATAGGTCAACTTTTAATTATAAGTATAATTGACCATCCAGGTCAGTTGTAATTATTAAAATTTTTTGAGTGTATATACTCAGAAAGAAATTAGCAAAAATAAAAGAATCATGATAGGAATAGTATTTTAGGCACATTTTTTTAAAATTTCAAATTAACAACATTTGTTTTTATATCTAAGAATGATGATTAATCTGTGGAGAGGTTGTGGCTTATGTTTCGTAGTGGCAGGGTGGGAGGTGGCAGTTAGAGGACAAGGCCCCTCGGCTGACGTTTATTACATTGTCATTTACAATGCAGTTCTGAGGACAGTGTAGCTTGGATCTGGTCACTTTCACTTTGGGCAAAGCTCCGTCTCACCTCAGCCATGGACTACTCTGAACTTGTATTGTTACTTCTATTCAGTCCAAGCCTGGGTAAAGGTATAAGTTTCTCTTGTTATAAAGCACTCTACTTTTCTAAGGTACACTACGTATCTGCCTCCTTAATCTGATACTTCTGGATTTTATCCATCCAAAGAAGAATCAAATAGCTGACCTTGGGTTGGTTTAGAGCAGTCTGAAAGGAAGCCCCTTTTCACTTTCTTAGATGGAAGGTCGGGACGCGTAGCAGTGCGTGACTACTTCCCAAACCACTGAGGACATTTCTCTTTACTGATATGAAAGATGTCTGGATGCAGATATTCAACCATATGTTTTCTTCTCTCTTCTTCTTCTCTCACTCTCTAATAACCTCCTGTGCCAAAAGGGGGCATACTTTTATTTTAGTTACCCTATTTTCTAGGGTAACAAATACATCGTCTCGTTTTCCAAAGAATAAAGGGTATTTTCTCTATTTTGTGGGAGTACTGGATGATTTGAGTCTCCCAGGTTTAATCTTTACCATCCTGCAAATGGGGCAGGAATAAGCGCATCTGAGAAATCTTTTCTTAAAACAACAAGCCAACAACCTGGTTTGTAAGGAATTTTCTTTCTGCCAAATTCTATTTTGTTTAACAGGCAAAATATTAGCAAAGCTTCTTCCATCCCTCTGTACCCTTTTTTTAAAAAGTTCTAATATTATCCTCTAGGCAAATGGATGCCTTTGGCTGAATAGGCAAAGATCTACTCATAAAGGTAATAATAAAGACAAAAGAGATAATTACATTCATAACTATCTACATATATCCTTCTTTATACTAGGTATTTACATTGAATACACAATTAGGAGGAACAGGAGAAACAATTTTGTACTGATGTTAAGTTACTCATAAGACCAAGAGAAAAAAGTGGAAAGAAACCCCAGAGATCTTAAAAGATAATTTCAATGTGCCTATGACTACCGTTCACCATATTAAGTTATGCTGAGTTAGCAGGTAATTTTATTTTCTGAAGTTCAAGGGGCTTAATATGAAACTGACACGAGTGCATAGTACAGCCTGTTTTGGTGGGCAACATTTAATTAAATTCAAAAGTTGTTGTCTGCTCAATCTTCTCAACTTCAAATTCTCCTCTGTGTATCCTATCCACATTCAGTTTCGTGTTCCTGATTTTGTCTGATTTAGTGGAAAGCAAGATCTACGCATATGTAAAGATGTTGCTCTGTCAGCACTTTGAAAAAGAGGCAAAAATTTGTAGCATTGGCCCGCCTGGTAGATAAGCTGTAAGAAAAGATTGCAGTTATTAAAATAAGATACTGATTGTTACATGCCTTTGCCAAGAGGTTTATTATAATAGGATATGGATCTTGTTAATTAACTCAGTAAAAAGTATTAATTCTTTAAGGAAGGTCCTCTCTGGAAACTATAAAAGATGTAATTTATGTGCTCTAGAGTGTTATAAAATTGGCACCTTTTCATTCAGTAGTGCATACTACATGCCATGTGTTCTACTGGTGGGCAGGATAAATTGGGCATTTGACCGAGGCACAAGAATATAATATTTAAATTCCAAAGTGAAGATCCAGGTGCAAATGAGACTTTTACCTTGAAATCTCCGAACTGCTTTGAGGCCAGTAAATTATCAAGAGTGAAAATTAAATTAAAGAGCTTTTGAAAATTAAAGATATTTTTGGAGTAGAGGTGATGGTGATGGTGGTTAATTTTTAAATCTGCCCTCTCTCCGGGTGCTGAATATGTGTCTCCAGGTGTTATGGGGGAAGAACGGACAGGCATCAGACACACGGTGGAGTAACCTGAAGGCTGCAGGCTGCCACTAGTGTCTAAAGTAGAACAGCAGAGAGGGGCGGGGAGTTGGTGCTGCACTTGGAGTACCTCCACTCTCTTCCAGTGGGGGTCCTATGCTACAAATGCCAGCGCCTGTCAGCATAAAAGGTTTTCTGCCCCTAACTTTCCACTGGAGGTGAAAAGATTCCAACCAAAAGTCACTCTTTGCAGTGACCATTGTTAAAAAGAAATAACAGGCCCAAAATGGAGCCATCTGCCCACAGGACAGCAAGCCAAGACTTAATTGCAGTTTCAACCTCTCCCAGGAATGTGACCTTTATACAGTCAATCTGAAATTTCCTGATTAGCATTAGCGAGATGATCTGCATGATAAGACTGGTTGCCGGTGTCTTCCCCTGATGTCCTGGCCTGAAAGAATCCTTTCCTTTCTTTCACCAATAATTTCCTTTCACCATCCTCCTGCCTATAAAATTCTCCCATTGTTGTACAGCCCCTTGGGGCAGCTCTCTATTTACTAGATGGAATGCTGCTTGATTCATAAATCACTCAATAAAGTCAGTAAGATTTTCAAATTTACTTGATTGAATTATTGTTTTTAACACCACCAAAAAATAAAAAATAAAAAATCAGACGTTGGAGAAGAGGAGAGCTGGAGGGAAGTGGTTGGAGGGGCCCTAAAGGACGGGGTCCATGAACGCATGAAATCACCTGTGAGAAAAAAAGTCATCTTTAAACAATACTACGCTCAGAGACTAGAATGCCTGTCAAGTTAAACTTCCTGGAAAGGATATATTTTTTCCTCTCCCCGTGCTCAAATTGTAGATGATAGAGAAGGTGTAGACTGTAAGCTGGATGAGAAAGTACAAGAAAGAGGGGAAAAAGCGGATTGTACCCCCTTCTCAGAAGGCAGGAACCTGCCTGAATCTAGAGCTAGCTGATAGAAGAGAAAAGATGTAACATCAAGTCCTGGTCAAAGTCTTTATTACTGCACTGGATGGGGTATTTTAATTCATACACTGAAATAATTCCCATGGAAGTGAGTCTAAAAGTAAGCAGAAAAGCCCTAAGTCCTACCAGGGTTTTCATTCAGGGGAAGAGAAATTTTTCCCTAACAGAGGATGTTTGAAGTGAGACTAGGAAATAAAAACAGTTGTGTCATCAAGACATTTCACCGCTCGTGATCACATGCCATCTTAGAGAAACAGTGTGATGCAGGGCCTTTCCTCAAGGTGTTAAGTCTGTGATACTGTATATTTTTAAAGATGATATTAACTAGAGTACCATGGGAATACTTGGGAGGGTCATTTAACAAAGATAAAGGTGTTGAGAGAAAAATTTTCAGGAAGATGCAACATACGTTGAGTCTTGAGAGATGAGTTGGTGTGAACTGGGCCTAGTGAAGAGTGTTCTGAGCAGAAGGAGCAGTACACGCAGCATCAGGATCTGCTTTTTTAGCGAGAGTTTTTGCCTAAATGCGCTGCCCTTGTTTTGTTCTATCTAGTGAACTGAGTTGAGCCAGAGAGACTGGCAGGAGCTGCGAAGGTTATTTGTGCCTTTGGGTCTCCATAGGGTACGCCTCTCTGCTTCCTTTCCTCTGCACTCTACTCTCACTTCTCCAAATTTATAGAATAAATATTTTCTAAGGCAGAGGGCTTCTTGGCCCAAACTAGAGAGTAAAGACTCAAAGAAATGTTAGTCCATGAGGATTCTTCCAAATGTCTCCAGTTCAAACTCCATCTCTCCCCCCCCCCCCCCCCCCCCATCCATTCTTGCTCTTGATTTGGGGGGTGGGGGAGTGTGGAGAGGTTGTCGGCCATTTCTGACCTAAAGTGAACTACTATTTTTTTTCCTCTCTTAATATTTGTACTTTAATTTGGATTGGATGGATTGTTTCCCCACTTATTTGGAAGTCTAAATATGCTATTTGCTTATTTCTAGGCATGTTCATTGATTGTATATATTGTATAACTACAAAACTCCTCTAAGACGGAAATACTGTGGACCAGATGAAAGCAGGTACTAACCAATAATTCCTATATATTTGAGTGCCTTGAATTTTTGAAGAGGATGTGCTGACTTGAACAAAAACAGCTGGCAAAGAGCTGCAAATGCCACATGAACTCAGTGAATAACATTGGGGTTCATTTAAACAAACAAGTGACCGTTTTATCACATAGGCCATTTTTCTGGTCCTTATCTTTTGTAAGACTCAAATTCTCAGGTTAACAACAAAAAGGCAATGGAGTTATGATTTTCAATTCTAAATCTTTGAACTTGAGGAGCACATGGAATAACAGAAGAGGGCTCTGCTTAGGGCCAAAGCTCTGCTTCCTGGTCTTGGGTCCACCACTCTAGTTAGATAGCTTAAGGAAAATCATTCATTCTCTCTGGGTCTCCATTTTGTCATCTGAAAAAGGGCCTTCTTAATGTTGTTTTTAGAATCAGAAAACTTAATGCACTTTACACTGTCAAATGCCATATAGATGTTAGTTGTTATTATTTTGAGAACAGACCTGGTTTTAAATTTTGGACCACCGTGTGAACTCTGGAGAGCTGAAATTCTTTCACTTCTTACAAGTTGTAAATCTTCCTGGGCATCTGTTTCTGAATGTATAAATTGAAATCAATGTCTGTTTTGCAAGTTTGTTGTAAATGTTAGGCAAGATTATACATGTTAAATGTCTAGTTCCATACCTGACACTTATAGGTATTCAAAATTGAAGGCTAATTATTCATTAATATTAAAATAATAAAAATGATTGCTTTATTATTACCTGTCTTGTAGCCTTGCTACAATTATCTAGGGCTGGAACTAGCAATAGTCTTCTGGTATTTGCATCTAGTTTCTAGATATTGCTCTTTGTCTGTCTAATTAAATGGGCAGACAGATGCAGGTGTTGGATAAGGCAGGAGAGCTTTACCTCATCATGCTATTGGAAGGTGGTTTCTTATTTTTCTACTTTCTGGTCTCTATGTACATGTGTGTTAATGGCAGTGTTCTCTTGCTTGATTTACTCTATAACTTTCAATGAAGGATTTGCAATCTGTGTTGGGTACAGAGACCTAAGATCACTTCAAATTGATATGCAAGTCTGATTCCTGTACTCCAAGAACATGGTTAGAATTTTCTTTCCTGAGAATACAGTAGCAGTTGTTACTTCTTTTCAAGCAGAAAAAAAGGCCTAAGTTGATAAGTTCATCTCGCTCTGTCAGTGGGTTAGGATACATGGGTTACCTGGCTACATTTAAGCTGTGATCTCTGTGTGGGTGCTTCTTCCTCGTAACAAACAGAACCGAAACCAAATGAAGATTTGGGGGAAAGACCAATAATTTACCTTGTCCTTTTCTCATCACTGGACTTGTATTTTGGATTCTTTTAATTTAAAAACAAAACAAAATAAAGTAACTTTTGGAATTGGTCCAAATCCAATTTTCTTTGTTGAGATTAGTATAGGTGTCTTAACTATTTATTAGGATAGCCTGCTCCCAAATCTATCTTCAAAATGCAATAAGAATAGAAACAATTATCCTTGTCAATCAACTGAGTGGTTGAAAAATACTCAGTGATTTAAAGCAGGGTGTACAGTATATTGTTATAAGCCCTCATTCCCTTACCAGAAATCCTTGGGGCCAGATGTGCATCTGGATTCAGAATTTTTAAGATTTGCGAAAGACAATAAAGTGCATATATTATATATTGCATAACATTGCCAGCAGTGTCTGAGGCAACACTTGTAATCAAATATGTTTATATTTCTGTGAAACATGCAAATAATCAAGCTAAGTGGGATGAAATAAAGACTATAAAGCCTTCCATAAATTTAGGGTGGGTTTGGCTGCCAAATTTGGTTAGGATCTGTCAATGTTTGCTCATAAATGAGTTATAAAAACATGCTTAGATTTTATAATTTTTATATTTTGGAGTTTCCCATAAGAGATTGTGAACTGCATATCCTAACCAAGCCGTACTAAAGTGAAACATACTGATAAAAAGTTGTCACTTGTGCCCAAACCGTACAAACAGATTTGGAGCAATCCAACTCACACAAAAAAGGTATTTAGCAACATCATGGACTATCAAATTATTTCAGAATTTTTGATCCCAGTTTCATCTGTGTACCTTTGTGCATGATGGTAACATACATTTCCAATCTTAGCAAGTTGCCAAATGAACTCTTGACTCCTGGCCCTCCTTCAGATCAGCTGTCTGTCTGGCATTCCCATTGCGGTACATAGCATCTCCATCCAGCTAATCCTCAACAAGGAATGATACATGATTCCTGTTGATGTTTTCTTCTCCCCCACTATGTGTCAATTTTGAATTCGCCATCCATTCTTTTCCTTTGTTTTAATCTTAACTAGATCTCAAATACACTCTACACAGACATTGGCATGTTTATAAACATTGTTCATATTATGTCAATCCATTTGCTTAATACACTTTAATGGTTTTCCATTGGACTGAGAATAGAAGCCAAAATTCTTTACAAGAAGTATAATTTCCTGTGCGATCCGGCCCCTGCCTATCTCTCCAACATTATCTTACACCATTCTCTTCTACCTGCTGTTATTCCTGGAAAGTTTAAAATTATTTCTCTTTTAAGGCATTTATATGCATTGTGGTATACTTGGAGTTCTTGTCACCTCCATCTCCTCCTCATCCTTGTTTAAATGCTATTAACTTAGAGATTTTCCCCAAATCTAAAGTATGCTTCTATTCTTACTCTTTTTCACAGTACCCTGGTCTTTTTCTTCAACTTATTGCAATTTGATTATATACTTATTTCTGTGTAATTTTTTTTGGTGAATGTCTGTATCCCCATTTTACTGTAGGAGCCACAGGGGCAGGGTCGGTATCTTTTGGGCCATTATTGTGTGTCTGTACCTAGCAGAGAGCCTGGTAGAGGGTAGGGGCTTTAAAATGTTAAATAAATCAATGCATGAATAAAGGAATAACTTAATTGATAGTGACTAACAACTAACAAAGCAGTCTCACACTCATTATCTCAAATTAACCATGTGAGGTAAGCAGGACAGATATTATTAGCACTAGGTTATTGATAAACATGACAAACTTTAAATAGTAAAAATAGTTTAAGTGATTTGATCGGAATCACATAAGACAAAGAATATCTTAAATTTCTGATTCTTAGCCCACCTTTTTATTATTATTATTATTTTCCACCAAATACTCTATACTATATCTCTGTCTTTGAAAATAAAAGTAGATTTTAAAATCATGCTTTTAGAATTCAATAGGAAACAATTATATAACAGGGTTGTAGGTAGTTGAATTACGTTCCTGGAGTGAATCTTGTTTTTTTTACCAGTTGGACTTTGCAAAATTTCAGAGGAGATAACACAAAGAGAACATACTTGGGGACTGAGAATCACATTTATAAAATGGTAAAAGAGTAAACTAAGATAAACCTAACCCTGCATTAAAGAGTGTCCTCAAAGATTGAAAATGAAGTAAATGGAATGACAATCTGCCTATTACAAGGGAAGACTATCTGATACTAAAGAGAATTAAAAGTATTTTCTTGTAATTTACATGCAAAATCTTACTGATGTCTTCTTTGTTGATTAGGCAGTATTTGTAAAGTCTCACACATGCTAAAACTGTTTACATGTAAAAAATAATATTTAATTGTTCAAAAATAATTCTGAATGAGGACATAAACAAAGGAAGTTGTATTTCCGAATGAGAAACGCTATCCCAGTAGACCAATCTCCTCTTGACCTTGTTTTTCTTATCTATAAAATGAAAGGCTTGACTAGATGTTTCATAAAGTAACTTTAATTTCTAATATTCTTTGATACAGATTCAAGAATTGGGAAGGAGGTGCTCTATGTGAGGTCTTTAATATAAAATGGGCAAAGCAGACTGACCTAGTTTCCAATCTCATATCATTCTGTTTTAAAAAAAGTCTCTATCAGACATGTTAAATGGAGGTAAAATTCTGTGATAGATTTTGACAATCCCACAAACCATATCAGGCCACCTTCACAACACTGGATCATCAAACAGTATCACTCCAAGTTTTAAGTCAAATCCACTAAGTACTAAAAAAGGACCAACAGTAAGAGATGCACTGTGGGTCACAAGCAAGGCAGTTATTACCAAGAAGAGATATTACAGTAGACTTCCAGATATATGCTATATAGAAATTAGTTTTCCATGAATATGTTTGTGAACTCACACAGAGACAAGTTTGATTGTAGAATGATCTTAGGCCCATGCAGCAGATTGTGAAGTCTATTCGCTCATGATTCATGCGAGAGAGGAAACGGCACAATGGTTTAGCCATTTAAGAGTGTGGGCCCCGAAATAGACCTGGGTTTGAATCCTGGCTCCAGCATTTGCTCGTTTTATGGTCTTGGAAAAGTACTCCTCTATCTTTGCCTCAGTCTGTAGAATTATAGAAATCTCTCTTTCTGTAAGTGAGATAATGCATGTAAATACTGATACCCTAAAATGTGACCTTTTGCCATATATTGGGTTGTCGGAAAAGACATGACCTATTTTTTCTATGTTTTTCGTTGCAAAAATGAGTCATGACTTTTTCAACAACCCAATGGGTTGTTGCTTATTTAAGAACATTATTTGTATTTCAATACAAACTGTTTACACTGCCAGGATATATCTAAGATAAAAGGTGGATGAGGAAAAAAATATTTACTATTAAAAAGGTTACTAAGAAATGCTTATTTTAAGCTTTAATTATTTTAAATTCACCTGACTAATGATAGATAATAATGCATTTCTTTGAGATAATGAAGACCTGCCTTAATTAGGTAATAATTCTTCCGCCTGTTTTTGTTGTTGTTGTTGTTGTTTTGTTTGCCTCAGCCCCATTTCTGTGGCTCCATAGTAAGTGCTTTCCCAGCCTGAGTCAAGGGCTTCTCTTTGTTGTCACATGATTACCTTTGTCTGTAGAGCTCCCAGATGACAAAGTAACAAGTGCAGTGTGGTGATTGTCTATGATTGTAAATCCTCCCACTCTTCTCCCATTTTTTGTTCATGGTAAGTAATCACATTTTTGTACTCAGCTGGAAAGCATCACATACATTAAATGGCACTGAGGTTGCTACTGGCTACCACTTTTATTTTGGAAAAGTACTTAGAACATAAGCACGTAGATTCTAAGCCAAGCCTGTCAGTTATTTGAATTCTTTATATGCAGCTCTTGGAGAAAGCATGCACAGGCATTGGTCTTGATTATCCAGATATAATTAGAAGCTTAATGCAGAGGAAATAATATGAAGATTAGCATCCTACAGCAGACACAGAGTGAGGTATCTTATGAAGAGATGAATAGAAACAGGAACAGATTTAAACACTTTCCAAGCAAGTCCTAAATTTCAAGTACTTTGCAGTGAAAAACGAAGGAAGGTGGCATGGTTCAGTGATCTTTTGGAAAGGCTAATTTTATGACCAAGAATTTGACTAGATAGTTTAGGAAATCCTGATGTGGATATTTGTGGTTTATAGGCTATAAATTGAATAACTAATTTGGGGACTAATATACGAGTATGAAAGCACATGTATCAAAAGGACCAGACCCTGCTTCTGTCGCATCTTGTACTTACCATTAAGGCCCCTCTGGATATCAGGGTTACCCTAATATGCATTATGGAACCCTGGGTCTGGAAATGGCTCAGATGGTCCAGTTGGTTTCTTAAGATTCCTATTCAAATACTCACAATGTATATGAGCATGTTAAAGAATTAGGAGATACTACAGGAAGGAATACTTTTCAATTTTGTTTAACCAGCATTTCCCAAATTAGCCTGGCCATGGAATCTCATGTTTTGGGGTAATAATACCTACTGAAACCAAGGACACAAATGTAAGAAACACTGAGATAAGTATTAGCAGCAGAAAGGAACTCTTTAATTGCAAAAAGGTGCTTGGTAGTTAACACTAAAACTGAGTTTACAGTATTAACAGAAGAATATGTCATTACCAATTAATTTTCAGATTGCAGGATCTCTCATTTTCTAGAGGACACTAGCCAATGGAGTGGAGATAGTAATTATTATACTAATAACCATTATTTTTTTGAAAAATTACGAGGTGTCTGGCATTATGAAAGCTATTAAACATATGCAAATTTATTTAAACTTTATAACAAGCCCATGAAGCATACAGATATTATCTCTAAGTTCAAATAAGAAAAGAGATTGAATGTTAAGCAGCTTTAAAAAAGTCATACAGTTAATTGTGGTAGCTCTGAGATTCGGATCCATGTTTCCTGCCTCTTAATATTCTAGGAAACAGTGTCGAGGTTTCAATGTAGGTAGGGGGTGTGGCCAAGGTAAAGAACACTCGACTCCTAGTAAGGTTGGTCAGCTGCAGCATGGGTGGGGAAGGGAGGCACGTGTATTTGGTCTGATTCATAGTTTGTGTGTGTTGATACTGATTTAGACTACAGAATTATGGGGCCCACGGAATTCCCTAAGCTTATCACATGCATCAGTGTCTTGATAAATCAATCAAATGTGGTGATTTTTCTGAGGGATCCCTTGCAATACCTAATTTAGCAGTAGCCCTGTAGATAATACTGTGTGTTAATCTTATGATTAAGTAATAAATTTTGCCTAAGATTGGTTTATGATAAGAAGAACACTTTTCCCAGGGGAAAACCTGCAGTTGCCATTCTTAATTAGGTGCATCTAAACCTCATTTTAAGAATTACTGAGCTAATTCTTGTAATAATAATTGCTAATGAGTTAATGAAATCAATAAAGTGAGAGTTTTTTTCTATATATGAGTAGGTGTTATATGGTAGAATTTAATTGTATTGGAAGGTTAATAAGATAAAAAACCAAGAAATCTCACCTGCAGGGTGTTGAATAATAGTGGAGAAAATTATGCTTTATATATGGTAAATCTTTGACACATTTGCTCACTTTTCATGCTAATTAATGATCAAAACTTTTTTTTAAATTAAAGTTTATCTTGAGATTATTATGCGAAGTGAAATAAGTCAGACAGAAAAGTTGAGAACCATGTGGTTTCACTGATACGTGGGATATAAAACTGAAAGCAACAAATGATCAAAATGTTCATCTGCCTTTGAATGACCTCTCTCTGTGTCACTTCTTTTTAATTCTGATACTGTGGTTCATGGACTGGTCATTTTTTTACCTGAGCCTTCACTGCCTCTGGGATAGCTGCGTCTTTCACTTCAACCTCAACATAACTTCTAGATTGCTACTAGAATGACTTCTGAGGAACAGCTTTGAAAATCTCACTATCCCACTTAAGTGTTTTAATGTTACAGTGTCCCACATCATAATCATTCACAAATGGGCCACAGTATTATTTTTTTCCAATTTATTTTCAACTGTGCTCTGGCTTGCATATATATCTCCAGTTACACAAGATACTTCCATTCCTCAAGCGTAGCAAGGAGTCTCAGTTACCTGCTAAATTCTCTTCCTCAATGCCCTTCTTCAACTGGGTAGATAATACTCATTTCAAAGTTCACTCAGATGCTATTCCTTCTGGGAAACCTCTCTTGGCCCGAGTAAAGTCCTTTTGTAATAATATTATGCTGTTGGATGTAACTGCTTTTACCTCTCTTCTAACTAGAGTGATGGGAGGGATGCTGGGATTTATTTCTAAAACCCCATTAGTTAAATCAGCAAATGTTTAATAAGTTTCTAAATCTAGACAGTGATGAATTTTTGATACCAAAAGAGAAAGGCCCAGGCCCAGAATTCACTGATGAATTCTATCAAACGTTTAAGAAAGCAATTATAGCAATCTCTACAATCTTTTTTGGAGGATAGCAATAGAGAGACTACTTCCTAACTCATTTTATGAGGCCAGCACTACCTTAACCAAAACCAGTAAAAAACATAAGAAAGCTATAGACCAATATTTTTCATGAGGAAAGATGCAAAAATCCTCAACAAAATATGAGCAAATAATACCCAATGCTGTGTAAAAAGAATTATACGTTGCAACTAAGTGGGATTTATACCAGATTTGCAAGGCTGGTTCAACATTTAAAAAAATCAATTAATGTAATCTATCAACAACTTAAAAAGACAAGTCACACGATCATATTAATAGATGCAGAAAAAGCATTTGACAAAATCCACCACATAGTGGTAATAAACTCAGTAAACTAGAAATAGAAGGGAACTTTCTCAATATGATGAAAAACACCTACAACTAATATCACAACTCAAAGCTTTTCCACTAAGATTAGATATAAGGCAAATATGTTTCCTCTCACCACTCCTTTTCAACTGGAAGTCCTTGCTAATGCAAGAAGACACGGAAAGGAAATAAAAAGGAAAAAAAAAGGAAATAAATATTGGGAAGGAAGAAGTAAATCTGTCTCTGGTCACAGATGACATGATCATCTATCTAGGAAATATGAAGGAATCAACAAAAACATTTCCCGAAACTAATAAGCCATTATAGCAGGGTTGCAGTATCAAGGTTAATACACAAAAGTCACTTGTTTTTCTATAAACCAGCAATGAACAAGTGAAATTTGAAATTATATACACATTTACATTACAAAATCTATATGAGGAAAACGAGATGAACAAGATCAAAGAACTAAATGAAGAGAAATTCCCTGTTCATGGATAGGAAGACCACAATTTTGCTAAGTTGTTAATTTTCCCAATTTGATTTGTAGATTCAGTGCAATTCCAATCAAAATTCTGGGAAGTTATTTTGTGGATAATGACAAACTGATTCTAAAGTTTATATGGACAGGAAAAAGACTCAACCAACAGAATCTTGAACAAAGTTAGAGGATTGATGCCATCTGACTTCAAAACTTACTATAAAGCTGTAATGATAAAGATGGTATGGTGTTGGTGAAAACACATATAGGTCAAAGAAACTGAACAGAGAGCCCGGAAGTAGGCCTGCACTAATATAGACAACTTATCTTTGAAAAAGGGGTAAGGCCATACAATGGAGCATAGACAGTTTCTTCAACAAATGGTTCTGGAACAACTGGACATTTACATGAACAATATACAAAGAACTCTTAATACTGCACAAGAAGAATTAAAAAAAAAAAAACCAGCCTGATTTAAAAAGGGCCAAAGACCTTAACAGACACAAAGATGTATGATGGCACATAAGCATTTGCAAAGATGCTCCATATGCTATGTCATCAGGGAAGTGCAACTTAAAACAACAACGTGATACCACTACGTACCTATCAGAACGGCCAAAATATGGAACACTGGCAACAGCAAAGGGTGGCAAGGTCATGGAGCAACAGGAACTTTTGAACACTGCTTACATTTCTTACATTACATTGGGAATGAGACATGGTACACTTAGGAAGACAGTTTGGTGGTTCCTTACAAGACTGAACTTACTCTTATGAGACAGCATATTGATCATGCTCCTTGGTGTTTACCCAAAGGATTTGAAAACTTATGTCCACCCAAAAACCTACATATGGATAATTATAGTAGCTTTATTCATAAGTGCCAAGACTTGGAAGCAACCAAGATGTTCTTCAGTAGGTGAATGTATAAATAAACCGTGGGACATCCAGATAATAGAAGATTACTTAGTGCTGAAAAGAAATGAGCTTTCAAACCAGGAAAAGACAGACATGGGGGAAATTTCTATGCATATTACAAAGTGAAAGAAGCCAATCTGAAAAGGCTATATATTGTATGATTCCAACTATGTGACAGTCTGGAAAAGGCAAAACTATGGAGATAGTAAAAAGTTCAGCAGTTCCCAGGAGTTGGAGGAGGGGAGATGAACAGGCAGAGGATTTTTAGGGACGTAAAAATACTCTTTATGATATTATAATCACGGATACATGTCATTCATTTTACATTTGTCTAGATCCATAGAATGTATAACATCAAGAGTGAACCTTAATGTAAACTCTGGACTTTTGGTAATTATGATGTACCAATACAGGCTCATCAGTTATAACAAATATACAATGCTGGTGAGTGATGTTGATAATGGGGGAGGCTGTACATGTGTGATGGCAGGGTGTATATGACACATCACTGTACTTTCTTCTCAACTTTACTATGAACGTAAAACTGCTTTAAAAAATGAAGTCCTTAAACATTTTTTTAAAAGTCATACATGGCCAATGGCTACTGTATTGGACAGAGCAGTCTAGCAGGTACTTGTACAATTACCAATTCTTTATTCACTACCTGAGTCTTCTATTGCATTTTTTTCAAGTTTTCGAAAGTCCTGCTAACTTTTTCATCATTTAAATTAAATATCCTTTAATACACTCTCCCTGTATGGCCGTAAAATCCCTTTGGCTCTTTTCTGATCCTAATCTCATATTACTCCTGTCTGTAGATCTGCCCTTTTGACTATTATGATGTTAATTTGCATTATTTGAGCAAGATAAGTCACTTACCTTTCTATTTTTTATCCCTAAGCACAGCACTGTCTTTACTATAAGGGGCATACAGGTTTGAAAGGCTATCTACCTTTAGGGGCCGTGCAGCCATAAATATGTACATGTGTCTTGTTGATGATAATGAAAACAATGCAATGGAGACAAAACTTTTTTTTATGATTCAGGGAAAAATATGCCCTTAATAACCTTTTTCATACATGAAATTAGACAAATGATTGGTTGCCTTGCAATAACCTGGCTTTGTCCTAAGTTATATAGAAATACATCTATCGAGGGGTGAAAGGAAGTCAGGACAGGCTGTAAATGTCAATCCATTCTTCTAGGGCAGTGTTCTGTGCCTCATTACATTTTAGCAATTTTTTACCCTCTTTAACATCCTTTCTTTAACATCCTTTCCTGGGCTTATAAAAAGGTTGAGTCATTGGGGTAGGTAATAAAAAAGACTAGAAATGCCCCAGAGTAAAAAAACTAATGTTAAAAGAAGGAAGAAAAAATGACAAACAAGTGATAGAAAATAAAAGAGTAATGAGAAAGTGTAAATGCAGCTAAAAACATAAAAACATATTCTGTAGAGAGTTTGCTTAAATAGCCTTCACCACCTGACAGTCAGAGCAAAATAAAATAAAGAGCTTCTAGCCCTCTACTATTGTTTCCACAATACCATATCTCTTTTCTTACATTAGATAGGGTTTATGTTATAATTTACTATGTGCTATTAAAATTATTAAATTGCATATTTGCACAATGGGTTTATGCCAGAAGTGGATAAACCTACCATTCCAGCTATTGCAAGCAAGTTCTAAAATATGTATGATGTATTTAAAAATCTTAAAAAAATAGGCATTCTGAATAGATGGGAATGATTTAATGAGAAAAATACTTCTAATTTTAAATATCTATATTTTGTATGCCAAAGATACTTTCTCAATCTTTTGTTATTGTAACTCTCCTAATAATTGGATGGCATATTTCAAGGCATCAGTCTTACAGAGAAATGTGACATTTGTTCATTCATTTACAAAATAAAAATATATCAAGACCCAGTGTATGTCAGTTCTTGTATTGGTTGTCTGAGACACGGATAGTAAATCATGGCACCTGCCACCAAGATGCTTACAGTTTCCTTGAAGATTATTGAACTAGGTCAACAGGGCATCCATATGATTATGAAAAAGATGACAGGCAGCAGTAAAGGAGAGGCAAAAGTTTGGGGAAGGCAGGCAAGTTTACTGTAGGAAATGATGTCTGAGATAAGCCTTTAATGAGAAAATGGAGAAAGAGCAGGTTAAGTAGAAGCACATAAAAAGGCATATGCTTACAAATTTAAGACACTTCAAAAAGTTCAGTATTGCAAGAATCAATGCTTTACATAGAGGTGAAGTAATAAACATAGAACATCAGATCTTGAAAAATCTTGTATGACATGCAAAATAGTTTTATTTTTTCTGTAGGTTATGGGGAAGTAAAGTTTAAAAATTCTACTCTTCTAAATAGTTTGTCAAAAGAGGTCTTTTAAAGTATGTAACTTGGGAAATAATACATCAGATCTCTAAAATAAAGCTACTTCAGTTTTTGGTAGTTCATTCATTATTTGGTAGATGATTATTATGGCCAATAGAGGTCATGTTCTAAGTGATGTATAATCATAAAATCTGCTCTTCCCCCTCTCTCATGAGGTCAAGATACAAAGGGAATTAACAGTTTTATTTCTCAACAAATAAACAATGATATTAATTTTGTTTCCTGGAGCATTACCTAGATCTTCCCCAAATAATTAACCTTTTTAAGTTTAATCATTGATGGACCAAGACCCTAGCTAGAGCCTATGCATTCATCTCTTCACTACTGCCACTTTAACCCAGGAAAGACTCCATGGCTGGGTTTCAATTAATTAACCGAAGTCTCCAAAGAAATACAGAGGCATTTCTTTTAGACAAATAGAACTAAACAGTTTAAAAATTAAGATAAATATAACCACACAAATAATCTTTGCTTTCCCACTCCATTTCCTGATAAGCCATGCAGATAATCAAAGCAGAGTGGAAGATGTCTTGGATCAATTAACATGGTACAGTTGAATACACTTACATGCTGAACACACAGATGCTCTTCTGTGGTTTAGCCTCCATTTTTTTGATAACTAATTTTAGATAATCTCATGTTTTAAGTGTTAAAACTAGGCAATTTGAAATTGGACTTTTTAAAATGAGAGCATATTTGAAAATCATTATTTTGAAAACTTTTACAGAGGGATCATTTCTTCAAATATGCAGTTTCAATTCATTTTCTCAATATTTTCTCACTGTACTTTGTCAATGAATTTAGCAATTTCTTCTGCATAGCTTTTAATTTGCTCTTCATTTGATCCAAATTAAAATAAATTGTTAATGGGGACATGCATTTTTAAATGTGTGATGTTGGTCAGATTTAGAAAATCTACAGTTATGAAATATACATTTGAACAGGTCAGGTTGACACAAATGTCCAATTTTAGAATTATAAAAGAAGAAAATTTCATGTGGACTCAAATCTACATAAATTATAAAATTCATATGAATTTATAACTTAAATACATATATATTAGATTTCTTTGATTGAAAACAAAATAAACACTAAAAGGGAATATATTGAAACGATATGAAGATCATGGTTTGGCTGTGACAAGTATCAGGGCACTCTGAATGGTCTCATAGAAATATTAATGGGAATTCCATGGACTCTTGCTCCATTATGGTTACGGAACCAACCCCAAATTTCCTATGTTTCCCTGAGGGACCCCTGACTGCTACCTACTTATCTATATATGCATTAATCTCCCTCCCTTAGCAAAAATGGCATTTATTAAAAGGATATTAGGGATTCATTGAATTGGATGGAGGCTGAAAGCTATGCTGGGAAAATAGGAAGAAGCAGTGAAAGCTTGGGAAGACTACACCACAGGATTCACAGTCATGGTCACTCGGTGGAGACATTTTGGTCTAAATGCTGATATTGTGATGATTCAATGTTCAGAGTCTAGGAGGAGAGCACTTGGTGAGTCCGTTCAGTGGTGGTGCCAGAGCACACAGAGTGAAAAGAGAAAACTATTGCTTTGGCTTCCACAATGAGAGGTGAGTGCCCCTTCACAAGATGATACACAAAAAAGGGTTTCCCAAAGAGAGAGAACGACACTTGTGTAAGGGACGGTTTGAGGCTGTGCAATTAATAAACAACAAATGTTGACAACACACACCTATTTTCTTGTTTCTTGTCCCTGGGATACATTCAACTAACATATGTATTATTTATTGTGTGTGTGTGTGTGTGTGTGTGTGTGTGTGTGTGATGAAGATAAATCTCATTATCACAGTTACTTGAAGAATATGCTGGCTCAAAACCAAAATATGTAAGTGAAAAAAATATATATCAATTATCAATCCTCTGAAACATTGGTATTTTTCTCTTCTGACGTATATTTTTGTATCCTGACTGAATTCTTTTAATTTTCCCTTTAGATTTTCTTAATTTATAAATTTTCCCTTTAGATTATCTTCATTTATAAATTCATCTTCTGCTTATTTTTTCCCTTGCTCTTCATTTCTATCACCACCTAAAATTTGTCTTTCTGTGGGAATTTGGACTGATGTAACTGTCTTAGATGGGCTTATTCAAGAAGCAGACCCTTATACGAGGATTTGCCTTTAAGTAGTTTATTTGGGAGGTGATCCCAGAAAACTTCATCAGAGAGTATAGAAGTGGGACAGGGAAGGACAGGCCTCCAATAAAGAGTTTGTAATCCAGCAAGGTACCACTATGGTTAATTGGAGTTTGATCCCACCAAGGAACCTGGCAGCTAGGGTAGAACACATCTATCAGCTGATAAGTATGGGAACTGATGTATTTCACAATCCTATTCTCATCAGCCATTCATTTAGATTCTCCCAGACTTCTTTGGTTTGCATGCCAGTGGGCAAAATGGACTCTTGGAAAACAGAGAAAGCCATAAGGCAAAGAAATATAGTGATGGCAGTTGGAATTCAGCCAATGTAAAGTGAAATGAGGATGAGGGCTTATGGGGGGGGACACCAGTGGCATCTGCTATGGTAATGGAACTCCCCTTTCCCTGACTCTAGGTATGCACCAGTTACCTTATTGGCTACGCGCAGCTGGATTGAATAGAGATTCCCAAGCGAGCCCTGGAATAGTCAGCAAGTGTTTAGGAACCTTGATAGACTATAAGCCATCAGGACCAACACATAAAAAAACAAAAAGTGTGAGAAGATTTAGGAGAAAAGGGCAGGTGAATGGGATATGGTAGTGGCATAAATAAGCACAGAGAGCAAGAAACACAAAAGCTGGGGACAAATGGGGAGCTCTGGTAGAAGCACAAGTGCTTTGCCCAGCACCCCTTCAGGGCTGTGACCCTCACCCCCAGCTGCTGGGATTGTTGCTGGCTGACAGCTCACAGCAGAGCCCCTCTCTGGCAATTGCTTTTGAAAGGAAGCCATCTTGCCTAGTGTCAAGCCATGTACCAACAAAGAGCTCACTTCCAGTGACTTGTCAATATAGAGTTACAAAGACCCTGACCTCTTAACTTCATTGTGGGGCATCTTTGAAGGGCTAGACATACTTCAGGGCTCATTGTGAGAATGTCCAAGACCACTATTGAGACTGCATCACAGCTCAATGTCTCTCTCTGCCCAAGCCTGCTTGTTTCACTTCTTTAAGGCCTGTTTTTATTTTTCCCCCAAGAACATACCTGGTAAACCTCCTGTAAGCAATTTTCCTTCTAAACATCCATTTTCTGGGAACCGCAACTAACACAGAAATAATTTGGGAGTGAACTACTGTGTTAACAAAAGTGGAAATAATGAGTCTTACCTGATTCTACACAAGTGTAGTAGGTGGTAATTGCTGTTACTTGTATTTATTTATTCCAAGCATATGCAGAAATGAGTTCTGATGCTTAGCCTTAGCCCATGTATAATTGTTAGTGTTTACTGATGCATATCCTACCTGTATTCTAATATTGAACACTTGTAGCTTCTTTGAATTATATTGTGTACAAATACCAAGTAAATGTTGACTCATGGGTTATATAAAAATAAATCGTTTTATGGATTGTCATGAATATAAGCAATTCAGAAAAGATTTGGATGGCAAAGGTAGGGTTGTCATCTAAGGAGTTTGGAGGTGTTGAGTGCATCATTCATTTGTCAGGTCTCATTTTGTTAGTGCCCATCTATTTTTTTTTCCAACAATATTGGGAGGAAAATGCTAAGAGGTTATTGTAATTAGTTTTCTGTAAAAATAATGACCTGCATTATTGGGAATCTTAATGTCGCCTTGTTATTTACTTTCCATATTTCTGGTTCACAAGCAATTAAACCCTGCTCTGGAATTTGCAGACATTTATTTTAGTATAAAGTATACTCCATCCCCTCTTCATCTATTTACTTTCTAGTGATTCTGCCTGAACACAGCTGTGAAATCACTTTTCTACTGTATAAACTCAAGTAACTTGCTGAAAAGACTCATTCTTTTTCTCACAGTTAGAAACTCATTTTTTTCCTATTTATCTTAATATATCTTATAGTTCCTTAGGCTGGGGAATAGGAATGAATGTGAGGAAAAGTAGTGCTATTCTCAAGGCCTTTTCTGAGGACTGGAAAATTAGGCTTGACCTTTTTTCTAGCAGAGTATCAGAATAGCTAGAGCATGTTATGGGCTTGAGAAATAAAAGATCATGTCAGGAAGACTGAGATCAAAGAAAGACCCTTTCTACACTACAGGAAAAGTAAAAAGCTTCCTCTTCTCAGCCATATTAACTTTAGAGGAAAGATTTAATTAGAGGAGAATCTTTAATATGCTGGTCTGGTGTGTATTTTTACTTTTAGTCAAGAAAGTAAATGAGAAAAGCTTTAGAATTGCACCACCATGATCTCATGGACATAATGAGGTTAATAACCTAAAATTAGGCTCTTGGGCTTTGAAATACAATAATTCACTCATGAAAATAATTTTTAATTAAATCGAAGTGTCTTTATCCAAATGGCACAATTTGCTTGTCAGAGATAAGAGGTAGAGATAGACCCAAAAAGAGAAGATGATGATAATGTAAAGTTGTATGAAATTAAGAATCAAAGTGTTTATTTTAACACTTTGAAAAGCCTGCCACTACTGGGAAAAAAGAAATCAACAGAAATAATTAGCTTTGAGAAAGACATAAGCATCATTTTTACCCTGGTATATATAGCCCACCCTGCAAATCTGTATGTATTAGTTTGCTAGGGCTGCCATAACAAATACCACAAACTAGGTGGCTTAGAACAACAGAAATTTGCTCTCTCACAGTTCTGGGGACTAGCGGTCTGGAATCAAAATGTTGTCAGGGCCATGCTAATCTCTAAAGATTCTAAGGGAGGATCATTTCTTCTGGTGGCTGCCAATGGCCTCTCTTTGGCTTGTAGCTTCAACATTCCACTCTCTGCCTCCAATGTCACATGGTGTTCTCTCTCTTCCTCCCCCCACCCCCCTACACACCTGTGTCTGTTTTCTCTTCTTATAAGGACACCAGTCGTTGAATTAGGCCCACTCTGTTCCAGTATGGCCTAATCTTAATTCAATTAATTACATCTTCAAAGACTTTATTTCCAAATAAGGTCACATTCTGAGGTTCCCAGTAGGTATAAATTTTGTGGGGACAATATCCAACCCAGTCCACTGTGTCAAAAATATCTCTGAGAGAACTCTTCAAATTAGACTTTTCTTCATGGTAATAAGATTTTGATTTCCTGTCTTTTTTTTTTTTTCCCGTGGACATGCCTGTTACAATAATTTATAAAAGAATACACAATCTCTAATGCTGTATGCGTGTTTGAGTTTCCTGATTAAAACTACAGAGACTTCTAGAGTAAAGCTTTTTATATCTCTCTTCTAGGTTGTTTTGTTGAGTAATTCACTTGGAAATGAAAATGGGAATGACTGGTTCCTAGAAAATTGAAGGTGTATTCTGTTGAGTTCGAATTTGTGCTTAACTTTTAAGAATACTAACAGGGTGATTACTCTGAAATAACTTTATTTATATTAGAAGATTTTTAGCTTTATTAAACATTTACCAAGACAGTACAGAGAATTCTCTTAAGTATCTGTACTCTGTTTTCCTTGTTGTTAGCGTCTTACATTACTATGAAACATTTGTCATAATTAGTGAACCACTATTGATAGATTATTATTAACCTAAGAGCATACTTTTTGAATTCTTTTAGTAGTTTTCTTTTACTGTCCCAGGATCCATTCCAGGACACCACATTAACATTCAGTAGTTCTGTTTCCATGGCATACTTTTGGCTGTGACATTTTCATAGACTTTCCTTGTTTTCAATGACCTTGACAATTTTGAGGAGTACTGGTCAGATGTTTTGTAGAATGCCTTTCAATTTGGGTTTGTCTTACTTTTCATTATTCCATAAATAGACTGGAGTTATGTGTTTTGAGAGACAGGTCACAGAGATAAAGTGACATTTCATCAACTCATACCAAGGATACATACTCTAAACATGACTTATTACTGTTGATGTTAAACTTGACCGCCTGGCTAAAGCAGTGTTTGTCAGGTTTTTCCACTATCGCTATTCTTTTTGCCCCCTTTTTCCACACTGTATTCTTTGCATGGAAGTCACTATGCATGGTCCACTTAAAGACCGAGAAATTATGCTCCATCATCTTAAGGGGCAGTATCTACATAAATTATTTGGAATTATTCTACATTGAATAATTGTCTATGCTCACCTATTATTTATTTATTTATTTAATCAGATCAGCATGAACTCATGGTATTTATTTTATGGTTTGATGTATAATCAAACAATATGTTATTTGTTTTGTTGCTAGAATTATTCTAGCTTTAGCTGTTGGGAGCATTTTCAGTTGGTTCCTATTCCCCTTTGACATGCCCCCATCATTACGTGCATACGTGTGTGTGTGTGTGTGTGTGTGTGTGTGTGTGTGTGTTTAATATGGCAGTTCCTTTTTAACTAAGAATGTTCCAGACTCATATTGTATATTCCATTTCCCACGCCTAGAATCAGCCATTTTTTTTTCAAGGAATCATGGTTCTTCTTAGTGGAAAATGGTATTATAAATTAAGATCTGGGTGCTGGGTATGCTCATCACATCTAAACTCTCCCAGTCAGCAAAGTTTGCAAATATATGTGTTCCTACTAACCTGTGTATGCACACAAATCTATAAGTTTTTCTATATCTCTCCACTGGTATTTATGTTAAGTTAAACATGAATTCATACTAATAGCACCGACTCCAAACCGCATAGATCCTTCTAGTTTTCTCCTCTTGGCTTATCTGTCAACTCCCACTCCAACCTTTAGACAGCTGGGTCCACATTCTGCCATCCGCTTGTTTATTTGTTCATTTCCAATATATGTCTATAGTGGTTTTAGGATTGGTAACCTGTACCGCTGTAAGAAACAATCTTATCTACAAGAGTAAAGTGATTACATACAGTTTCTTTTTTTTTTAACATTCAGAAATTGGTTGCATTATTATTATTTATTTTATTTTATTTATTGTGAAATAAACATTTTTAATTAGTTTCAGCTATACAAGACAGTGCAACAGTTATACATCTTACCCCTCTAAGCGACAACCACTCTCCCCAGTTTCTTTCTTTTATAGTCTTACAGTCTTCACTCATTTTCAATGTTACTTACATCAGAACCTTTCCACCATCTTCTTCAGTGAAGTTATATCACATATTTGTAACACAGTTAGACTCCTTTGTCTCCTGGAAGAACCTTTGCCTAGGTTTTGTTAATGCTGACTTCTCACTCTTTGCCTGAAAAGAGACAGTAGCTTTTGCTGGGTAGTAATGTTCTCTCTCTTCTACTTTGGAAAACATCAAATTCTACAGAACACAGTATATATTTGTAATGTTTATTTTGAAGAAGTATGACATCTAGACAAATTTCTGTGAGCTCTTTGTCTTGAAACACTCATCATTTTCTTACTGTTTCATTATTTTCGAAAAATATTGAGTGTCTACCATGTATTAGGCACTGCTCTCTTAAGGCTTCACTTTCTAGAATAAGATATAAAACAAGTAAATAAGTGTGTAATGTGATTGCATTTGGTGATAAATGCTAAGAAGATAAAAGCAGATTAATATGACTGGGATTGACAGATGATTGTGTGTGTGTATGTATGTATGTGTTAGGCAGGATTTTTTTTTTCTTTTTCTTTTTTTAGCTGAGCCATCCTGCTACCTGTTGGCAGCTCAGCGGCAGCTTAGCTCAGGCTGTGAATGGAACTGGCGACTCTGTTGCTCAGAGCTCTCACTCTTGAGCAAGCTCTTAACCAACTGAGCCACTTGGCCAGCCCTAGGCAGGATGTTTTGGGGGAGTGATGTTCAATCAAAGGTTTAGATGAAATGAAGTAATGAGCATTGTAAAGCTTCAGGAATAAAGGGTCCTAGAAAGTGGGGAAAGCAAATGAAAAGCCCTAAGAAAGAATGAGCCATGGTATCTTAGAGGAAATGCTCTGATGAACCTAGAGCAGAGTGAAGGAGGCAACTTTGGAAGAAGCAGAAGTAGAAAAGGTAGACAGGGAAGAGCATGTAGTGCTTTCTAGGCCACATGGAGGTTAGATGCAATATGGTGGGAGTGTTTTGAACAGGAGAGTGAATGGTCTGTTTTATGTTTTTAAAGCATTACTCTGGTGACTGTGAAAGAAATCACTATTGGCAAATTTCTCAGTTTTGGGTGAAGCAAGACACTGATATGTAGTGTTTTACTTGGAGTTCAGAATGACTTGAACACAGACTGTGTTAAAAATGACAATGGAGAAATCCTGATATTATTTAGTAGGATGTTTTTTAACAAATTCTATGGGTTGAATCTCGATGCTCTGTCATTAAAATAATCAAAGGAGCAGAGAGGATTATTGGAGAAAATGACTGATGATTTTAGTCTTGTTTCAATTGTTCTGAGGCAATAATATGAGAGCTAATGGACTGGATTGGAAATCAGCTGGTATGAAAAGCAATTGTGCCCTTGTGCCTTGAGAAAGTTAATGTATCTCCAAGAACATTTACTGACAGGTAGTGACTTGGGAACTAAGGAAACGGAGTCCCCCCAGTCTCAATTCAGAGACTTGGATGAGACGAGCATTTTGGATCTCTATCTTGGCTGTCTCCTTTACTGATAAATCTTTTAGTTATTGCCTCAGCAATATGGAATTATTACTGTCGCCTATTCCTGGAAGGGTAAATAATTCATTGTTAATGAATAGGGTACTCTATAGATATTCAAAGCTTTATAACTGTTTTGAAGTAGGGAGACAAAGGTTGTTTCCTGCTACCTGGATGATGATAGACCATTATTGGGTTCTTATATTGAAAAACTTTGGGAGAACTATAATGTACCATCCACACAGGCAAATCTTTTGTGTCTAAAATATATCAAATTTAATACTTGCTGTCAGTATAATAGACCAGGATTAACTGAACATGTAACAAGTAGGTTCTGAAAGAATATAATTTGATCCTCTGGTTTTTCTCAATTTGCAATTTGACTTCTCTCTTAATAGATAAACTTGCTAAGGTTCAGCAGACATGTTTTGATTTGCTCTGTTTATAAAATCTAAAAATTTCTACAACTTCTA
>NW_017731848.1:1394225-1395188 GCF_001890085.2 Hipposideros armiger
CTGAGTTGTGTTTTCCCCAAATTCATATGTTGAAGCTCTAGCTCCCAATGTGATTGTATTCGGAGATAGGGCCTTTTAAATGTAATTAAGAGCTAGTTAGGTTAAATGTGGTCATAGGAGGGGCCTTAATTGAATATGACTGGTGTCCTTAGAAGAGGAAGAGACAGCAGGGATATTCATGTGCAGGGAAAAGACCATGTGAGCATGATCTAGGAGCCAAGGAGAGAGGCCTCAGGAGAAATGAAATCTGTCTACACTTTGATCTTGGACATCCAGTCTCTAGAGCTGTGAGAAACTAAATTCTGTGGTGGGTTTTTGTTATAGAAGCCATACAGGTTAAGATAATTACTAAATTATTTTTCAGGTTTTTTTCTTCTCTTTGATCTCTGCACTTTCTGTGTGGTTATCTTCCTACTCCCTGCTCCTTTACTGCTACCCTCGTGTTTCCTTCTTTGGCTTACCATTTTTTTTTTTTGGTCTCCTTTAATGCTATTTTCTTAAATGTTGCTGTTTTCCATGTTTTTGTTTGTTTGTTTGTTTGTTTGTTTTTTGTTTATTTTGTCCTTAGTCTGTTCTCTTCTTACTCTACATACTCTCTCTGGTCAATTTTATCCACCTCTATGGTTTAAATAGTGATTATATGCTAATGACTTCAAATCCTTCTAATTGGTGGTTATTGGGTTCATATCAGTTACATTCCTAATATTTTATAATTTTGAGATAACTCAGTAGAACATATCTGTGATTGATCAATTCAAATTCTATCTAGCTTTTGATGTTTCATGTAATGTAGGGTTTCCTTCCTACACAAGATGAATAATCATTACAGAATTGACATATATGTCTTCAGGAGTATTTCAGCTTAAACATTTTAGACTGCTTAGTGAGATATTTAGCTGTTAAGGGTCATTAAAATGGTACAGCTTCCTAGAATAAGAGGCACCTTTTTCTCTTATAATGTGA
>NW_017731848.1:1395808-1396883 GCF_001890085.2 Hipposideros armiger
AGGGAAGAGCGCAATGATGGTGCCAACTTGGGCCAGTGAAGCAACGTCCTCCACAACTAGACTGAAGAACAAAAGGACAGCAACTTGTCTGTTCCCTGTTCCCCAATTTCCCAGCGCTGTTCCCATTCCCCAATTACCCTACAAAAATCTTAAAAAGAAAAAAAAAATTTGGAGAGAGCATTTTTTTTATTTCACAACATCTGTATTGTAGAAATAACTTATATAAAGTATAGCTGCTCATTAATTTACTTATTCTTTTTTATACATTCATTTATTTACTGTCTTGCATTTGATAAACATTTGTTATGTATCTGAAATGATACTAGAGGACACATTTATAATAGATGAATAAGATCTAGGTTGTCACACTCTAGCAGAGGTAATTATAATAGAATTTGATATATGCTTTGTGGCACAGGAACAAAATGCTGAGGTAGCATAGAGTAGGGAGGTATTTCTTGCTAGGAAGGATAAGGGCAGTCTTTTGAAAAGAATGATATTTTAGGGAGGTTTTCAAAGGAAGCAGAATTTTCTCATGTGCAGAATCAAGATGACTCTAAAAAGTATGGAAGCATAAAAACAAGGCATAATCAGGAGAGAGCAAATTTCCCCAGAGGAATTAACATATAGGATGTGAAGTAGGGAAAGTGAGAGGATATGGGACTGGAAGGTTGATTGAGGCCAATTTGTAAAGGATCTTTATATCTGCTAAGGGATTTGGATTTTCTTTTATTTGTAGTGACTAGTCAATGTCTTAGTCTGTTTGGGCTGCTATAACAGAATACCATAGGCTGGGTGACTGATAAATAACAGACATTTATTTCTGTTGTCTTGGAGGCTGGGAAGTTCAAGATAAATATGCTGGCAAATTCAATGTCTGTGAGAGCCAGCTTCCTGATTCATAGGCATGTTGTCTTCTCCCTATAACCTAACATGGTGGAATAGTAGAGGGTGCTCTCCTGGGCTTCTTTTATAAGGTCACTAATTTCATTCATAAGGGCTCTGTACTCTTGGTTTAATCACCACCCCAAAGCCCCACCTCCAAGTACCATCACACTGGGGATTAGATTTCAGC
>NW_017731848.1:1397920-1405966 GCF_001890085.2 Hipposideros armiger
TAAACTGGGGATCATAATACCTACTTTGCAATGTATTGTTAGCATTAGAGAGGTCCTGGGTTATAATACAACAAACACACAAAACCTTCTTTAGCGTTTGGCACATACTTGGCACTTAATGGTTGTGATTATATATAACAATAACAAAAACAATAACAGGAATAACAATTTATTGAGACCCTAGGCACTAGAATTCAATGATGAAAAACGCTGCGCTCAAGGGTTTAGGGATTTATAGCTTTGTAACTCAGATATATCTTGAATCATTTCCACATGTTAAGTTACTGGAAGTACCACAAGGATTCCTTGTAATTCTTGTATAACATAATCCACAGACATGGACCTCACAATTTAATCATAAGGCCATATGGAGAGACATCAATAAAAATAATCTGACAAAGGTTTTTGGCTCTAGTAAATGAAAGTATCTTTAGAAAGAATCACTTTATAGATGTCTTGCTTGAGTTTTTACAATAGTAGTTTCAGAATGACTATATTCCTATTTTCTAAAAATGTAATCGAGAGAGAGGGTTTCAAAATTGTTCCAGCAAGACAAATTTCAAGCTTTGTAATCTCTAAATCTTCCACCATCCATTATCACTCACTGCTTATCTTTTCTTTGTTTCTTTTCACTTGGAAAGATGAATGATTCAAACAATACACAAGACGATGTATGGTTAGTCATCAGTGCTTTAGAATATAAAAGCTGCTTTAAGATATCCATCAGCAGCTTGTGGTTTCAACAGGCTTGTATATTTCAATACTTTTATATATATATAAGATAAAATTGAATATTTGATGGTATATTTTTCTTATTATAGTGATAACTTCTATTAGAAGAAAATACACCCGATGCATGAATTAAAAATTGAGACATGTAACTAAATTATCTTCTTGCTTTGCTCATTTTTCATAAATATATTTAATTTAGTAAAACATTTTTCTTTGAGACAAGGCAAAATTAAATTTATCCAAGACAGGAAGGTATTAAGGAGGCCTATGTAATTGCTTAACTTTAATACTGGTGTTTTCGAAAGCAGTTTTAGAATTGTGTGTGTGTGTGTGTGTGTGTGTGTGTGTGTGTGTGTGTGTGTGTATGTGTGCATGTGTATATTTATATTTAGTAAATCACATTATTAGGACCACTTTAACTTGAGTATATGTAAAGTCTTTATGGGACATTTCTGGGGTATAATATATTTTAATAACTTCCATGAATATTACTAAAAAAGGTAAAAAAATAAGATACTCTAGTTGTTCTGCAAGGTTTAACTAAACCCATCACACAAGTAATTGGATTTGTAAATATTTCATTGAGTGATAACCTTCACAGAAGGAACTCTTCTAAAACTTGATAATATTGAACTTGGTGACACTGTAGGTTCATCAGAGAGTTAATCTATGACAATGATGGTCTCCAACTTGGAAAAACAAGCTTAACATAGAAATAAAAGTGACCTGAAAGATCGCTTATGGCTTGAATTAGACTCTTTTGTTGAACTGCTTCTAATGCATACCTACTTCTTTTCTGAAGTGTAATGCAGTTTTTAGCATCTCTACATTTAAAAGTGCCAGGAAAAAAATTACTAGGATGCTGTAGGAGACACAAATGTCTTTACAATGAAAAAAAAAAAATCGTGACATCATTGAATTAAAACCTAATTTACAAGACTTCTGCCTCCATATCTGGATACGTGGTGTTTGTTTCTAGATAGTTAACTGATAAATATTATACAAAGACATCTTCATTTTTTTTCTCAACCTAGATCAATATCCTACAACTATCATTCACATGCCTAATAGAACTTAATAATCTTCTTTGAATTGCAGAGAAAAACTAACAGTAGACTTACCTTATTTTTATAATCCCTTTCTGTACTATCTTTTACTGTATCTCAACACCCAAATCTTAAGTAGTGAGTGGTCTTCATAACCCAGAAACCCATCATAAGGCATGATCTTCAGAAACTGACTTAGCTGCTTTCTGTGCTCAATCTCATATGTCTGCCAAATGTGCGATGGAGGGGAAACAGCTGAAGGAAGTGAGTGCTGAAAAGAGGAGATGCCAGTTTCCGGCTGCAGAGTATGTTGTAAGGTGCAGACTCTCAGTCCCTTTCAGCCTGCTGTCATTATATTAAAGGTTGATGAGGCCTCTTTGCCTGTCATTTATCCTCTTACTGTCCCTACTGCTTGTATTTTAATATAATATATGGTTTTGCATTAACGTTTTCATGTGTAATTCAACAAATAGTATGGAAGCACTAATCTTATTTCCAACCTTATAACATTTGGAATTCCTTCCACATAATAGCTAAAGCTATAGTTTGCAACTGTCATTGTTTTGGTAGCTTTGCCTTGTAGGCTGCATGATACCTGTTGAAAAATGACCCCCTTTCTGATAATGGACTTTGTAGCCTTTTGCAGCTTGGTTCAAAGACAAGGATAGAAAGGCAAGAGATANTTTTTTTTATTGCTGTTGTTTTTATAGATGGGAAAAAAAATCAATGGATTAATTGTTTGGGCAAATCAATAAGATAGTATAGATTTTGCTTGTCGCTGACAGAAAGGAAAGCTACCTGATTTTGAAAACACAGCATTTCTGTTACCTATAAAGAAGAATTACTGGTGACAAAGAACCTAATTAGAATTGTTTGCCTCCTGCTTGATATTGTAGTGAAAACTGGCAAAAAGGGGAACATCACCTTTCCTCCACTACAGATAATGTAGAACTCAAGACAAGAAGAAGCCATGAGCTGTTCAGCCTTATCAGTCTTGACATAGTGAAGCTGACCAGCTCCTCTGACTCTCACTGTGACTTAGCCAGACGAGGAGAAAACAAAGATAAAAACAAGTAACTTCTCTGACTTGATGCTTGATTTTAGGGCTGTCATAGCTTCAGGTGACCACAAAATGCCAGTGCTCTAGAACACTCTTCCTTATGAATAGATAGCTGGTTAACACTGTCCAGTTACTGTAAGAAAAGACAATTATGCTGGCAAAAGAATGCTGCTCTTATTTTTTCCCCCCTTAATCCACATATCCCATACAACAGGGTTTGAAGAAATCATGGATTATGAATAGCAAAAATCTTGAAAAAAAATGGTAGAAGTGCCATCTTTAAAGGAAGAAAGGTCTGAAGTTATCTTCATTAAGTTACTTGCTGCTTTCCCATAATATGTCACGTGCCACTGGATAAAGCATATTATATAACCAAGATGTTTGGTGTTTGGTTTGAGAAATGCTTGGTTTTAAATCTTTCTTCTCTTTCTTATTAACTGTGTGTTCCTGAGCAAGTTAGCTAACTTCTCTAAGTGTCAATTTTGTCATGTGTAAAAATACCTGCTTTATCAGCTTCTTGTAAGGATTAAAGAAGAGAGTGTACTTTAACACTTACCAAGCGTTCAGTAGAGGGCAATGATGAAGGAAAAAAAGATGATGGTGATCAACAAAATGATGTTTTTCTTTATAGAAAGTTTATTATTCCTTATAAAATGGAACAAAAANGACTACCACGTTAGTTTCAGGGATGGACCCTAATCAAAGAAGCCATAGCAGAAAAGAAACTATGATAACATTCACTGAGCATCTCTTACATTATGTCACTTAAATTGCACAGATGACTTTGAGCATTTATTATTTTTTAGAAATGAAAACATATAGTCGCAGTGGCTAAATGACTTGCCCCATGGCGTACCAGAGGTGACTCAGCACAACAGCACGATATTAGTAAGAATACTGATGGTGTTGAGAAATACCATTTCCCAGGCACTAGGTACCAAGTATGGTCTTATGTACATTATATATCACATCTTATTTAGTACTCTTAACAGTCCTAAGCAGTAAGTGTTGCCTGCACTTAAATATAAGAAAAATGAGTCTCAGAGGGGTTGAGCAGCATGAAGATTGTCATCGCGCTAATAAGAGTACGGAAACACAGGTTCAAACCCGCTATATGTGGTGTCAGGTGTGTGCTAAACTTATTGGGGGATCACTTTGTAAATTATATAGATGTCTAACCACTATGCTGTGCACGTGAAACTAATATAATACTGAATGTCAACTGTAATTAAAAAATTAAAATAAAATGTTTATATATGAACAATGTTTATATATATATGATACATAATAAGACTTAGACAAATTGGGATTGGACTCCAGAATTATTGAATTGAAACTCCACCTACATTAGGCAGGAAAGACTTTATTTGGTAGTAAATACTACAGTGCTATTTAATTGGTCGTTAGCTCTACTAGTTTTCTATTGCTGCCCTCACAAATTACCAGAAATTTAGCAGCTTAACGCAGAACCCATTCATTATTTCACAGTTTCCATAGGTCAGAAATCTGTCACAGCGAGGCTCCGATGGTTCCGAGCTTGGCCACACAAGGCCAAAATCAAGGTCTCAGCCAGCTGCGCAGCATTCTTTCCCGGAACATCTAGAGAAGACTCCTCTCCCAAGTTCATTCAGCTCCTTGTAATTGTAGCACCAAGCTCCCTGGTCCCTTGTTAGTTTTTGATGGGGTTCATTCTCAGTTTGTAGAGGTTTCCTGCATTCCTTAGCTTGTGGTCCCCTTTCTCTTCAAAGCTAGAGATGATGAACTAAGTCCTTCCCACCCTTCAAATCTCTGACTCCCCTTTGCCTCATCTCTCTGTTCTTCTACGGTATTTGTCTGACTGACTGTTCTGCCTTTCTTTTATGCTTCTAAAGGCTCAGATAATCCAGATTAATTTCTCTGTTTTTATATTCAGCTGATCAGTAACCTCAATTCTACCTGCAGATCCCTTTCACAGCAGTACCTAAGTTAGTCGTAATTGAATAACCAGGGGCCTGCAGTCTTTTGAATTCACCCTCAGACACTGGCTGTTTCAGTTGTATTAAGGCAACAGAGGGAATGTACAAGAAAATTTTTGACAAGAGTCCAACTTTTGGAGAAAAACATAATTTTACATTTTTCTATAACTATGAGGACTAGAAAAAAAAACCATCTCAAGAATTTAAAATATGCCGCTCCCCCTCTTCTAAACATCCATCCTTTACTAAAATTAATTACATATCTAGTGGTACACAAAATCTTACTTTACTTGGCTAACATTTCCACACCATGTTAAAGAAGCTAGTTATTTTGAAGTAGTACGTATTTAATCACATGATTTGATCAGCCTAAAATGGTAAGGTTAAAAAGAAAATCTCCAAACATTAAAACTTTAATCTGTGTATTACTCTTTGTGTAGTGTAACTAAATAAAAGTAAAACAAATTCTGTAGACAGAAAATAAAAAAGAAGAAAAAAAGAAAGAAAGAAAATTAAGGACCAGATGCCTGTTCTGTCATTGATAGCTGAGGCATAGATGCCTTTTCCAGTGTATTTTGAGCTCTCCACAGAATATCACCTTTCTGTTCGACTTGGTGTCTGCACCAGTAGGATAACAGCCTATTATGGTTCTCATGACTTGATGAAGCCCTGTTTGGAGAGCTTTTTTGTTAGTTTGTTTGTTTATCCTATTTGGGTTAAAAAAAAAAAGTCTCTCTTAGATATGTTTCTAGAACAGAACAGTGCATGTTTCCTAAAAGGGTTCTTAGGTTGTATGTGATTGTATCTACTTGGCAGAGTGCTTTTTTGTTTTTCTTCTCAAGTCTTGCAACTGGCATTCTGCTCTTTTTTTACGTATCACTGTTGGCAGAGACTGTCACTTGCTTTCCTGTTACTGTTTTTTAATCTCTACTGCTATCTCTGCTTCCTGACATGTCTGCCTTTTGCTGTTAGTTTTCTTCTCTTCTCTATACCCCTTTTGCTACTTATTTCTTCCCTTTGAAGCAACCATCTTTTCTTTCCTCTAAAGTTTGTGAGTTTCAGTGCTAACCTTAACTGTCTCTATTTCTTGTTCACTCCATTCACAATGCAGTAATTGAAATCGATGCGAATAGGGTGGATATTTTTCCATCCTATCTTCCTGGATCATTCAGCTATGTTGTGGATTCTCTTTCCATCCCTTAAATGTTTAGATTCCCTCAGATTCTCTCTTGCAATTTCTTACTTCTGTTCTCTCCTCCTACAGTTCTTTTCCCTCCAGATGNCTACACCTGAAAGTGCTTGCTAGTTTTTATTTATTATTTTGCACTGACACTTAGTCTAGTAGAGAGTCAAGGCTGATTTTGCAGTGGAATCCTGCTCGCGGGCTGTTTTCCTGTTGATCTGGCAAACCGCAGCTTTGTGAATATTCACTCACTGCAGGTGCCCGGCCAAGGGAGCAGATTTTCACAGATTGAGCAGGCAGTCAAGGGGTCCATTTAGATGGTAGGATTGAATGTAGGGGTTTTATGTTTTTATACATTTTTTATGATTTATAAAAAATAAATGAACACAAAACCACATCTGCAAATAATCAGAGAGATCTAAAACCACATTTAGAGGCTTGAAGAGAAGAATTTTCACCTCAGTAAGCATTGAGGAGTGTTTTGTTAAAGTGCTGTCACAGTCATAAAAAGCGGGGATTTTGCATCTTTTATTAGCATTTCTGATTTAGAAAGCTGAAAAGCACTTTGACTTATACGAGAAAATGAAAATACCCAAACTAAACTTTTTCCTTTTGGGGTAATATATTTTGGCTACTTCTGAAGGTTGTTGTATATTCTTTGTTGGCACATTAGTAGCAAAACCCTTTCTTACAAACTGAAGCAAATACCTTTATTTGGAGCTTTGCAAGAATGTCCCATTTCTTAAGAAAAGAAGAAGAGGATGATTAGGGAGTCTCCACAGGGAGTTGTTACTTCAATAATTTGAAATTCTTTGAAGATTTTAAATCATTGTTGTCTAGTCAATGTTGTATTAAACCACCAGAATACTAATAATAAAATTGATAATTGGAAATCACATACCTTGATAAATTCTTTCCAAATTAATATTACAAAATATTAATTTTTCTTTCAAAAACTGCTGAAATGGGCATTGTGAGTTTCCTTGTACATCTGAAGGTTTGTAAGATGAGGGAAGGCCCTTTCCCAAAGCCACAGGCAGGCCTGGGATTAGAATGATTTCAGTCCTTACTCCTGGTCTTGCCTTTCTCTTCACTTGACAACACATCATCCAGCAAAGGAGCAAATCAATAATAATGAAAACTTCCTCTTCTCCCTAGAGTGTTAAAGAGAACAGGTTCACAGAGCAATATCTATAGCAACACCGGCTGCTTGTTGACCAAGACCTTAGCCATTTTGCTGTGGAACAGTGGGGCTATTTAGGACGGTGAACCGGGAGATGAAAACTGCAGTAAATAATGAGAACGGCAGAGAGTACAGTCCTGTGGGCTAAACATGGGCCATCTCAGTGCTGACACCGATTGGCTGTGTGACTTTGGGCTAATCACATAACTCCTCTGTGCCTTAGCTTGCCCACAAGCAAAATGGGACGGAGAGGCAGAACAATCTTGCTCCCCACAGCTGTGGTATTAAATCAACTTCTGCAAACTGCTTTCAAAACACAGGTGCTGGGGGGCGGTATTTTCTGTATTGATTTTCATTTTAAATCAAGTTGGCATTTAACAAAAATCTTTATTAGAAGATTTATTAATGTCTAACTTGTTTGGGATAACGTATGATGGGTTTGGAAACAATAACAAGTGTAATTGAGACCTACGTAGCGTGCAAAGATGAATTCACAGGTTTGTAAATGCTGAAAGGAATTTTAAATGTTTTTCAGAATAGTAGCAGTTTAGATGAAGTTTCAACCTAGTACAAATGTCCCTGAATCAGGTCCCTATATACTCTTTCAGGAACAATAGCCCTCCGCAATACACCCCATCCCATTATTTCCATTAGTAATCCTGGAGACTGTTGCTTATGTTGAATTAGTCCCCAGCTCTGGTGGTTTGCCTACAAGCAAGACCACGGGAACATTTGCCTGGCAGACAGACGCCACGCCCACCTGTTTGGTGGTGACTTGCCCAGGATGCTTCTTCTGGGGTTTCTTGAGGTTGAAATGACCCCAAAGTTAAAATTCTTTCCAAAATGTGACTATTTTCTTTTCAGCCTCCATAGAATTCTATGGGAAA
>NW_017731848.1:1407671-1408827 GCF_001890085.2 Hipposideros armiger
GCTTTCTTTAAGGAAATTATCTTTCTTATCTATCATCTTTTCTGTAACTCTTAGACCTGTCACATGCATATATTACACAATTTCCCTCTCTACCTATTTTCTTTTCAACCTAACCTGACCTCAAAACCCTCATTCAGTATGTAGGATTTTTCTTATTTTTGTGATATCCTTTTCCGACAGCACCCCCATCCTCAACTCTGCTGTTTCTGCAATTGTTTGTTACTTGCCTAAAATGTGCATAAAGTTAAGCCTGCTATATTATGGGCATTGTGAAGCTAACAAGCTGGATCTGTCAGTTGGTGTGGATTTTGGGATGATTCCAGCAGCCTGTCTGCTCATTTTCAAAAACAAAAACAAACACTATCAGCAGAGTTGAGGCTGGTCTTTGGAAAAATCAACAAATCCCTGACTGCTCTTATAAAAGTCACAGATCTTATCAGAGTGAGTTTGATGTTGCTGTTGGATCATCAATTAGAGGTTGCATGTGTGAAAACAAATGTGGGAAAAGGATAACTATTGCATTGTTCTGCACACCTGAAAATAATAATAAAAACAACAAAAAAAACACCCCAAAAAAGCAAATATGGGAAGTGATTGGTGTGTGGCTTTTCAGTGGGGTGACAATGGCTTTCAATAGATTGGGAGACAAACTGGAATCCATTTCAAGCTCAACATTGGCTGACACACAGTGGTGCTGGATGCAAAGAGGAAAGATTAACTGACTCAGATATCATCTCTTCCCTTCAACCCATAGCTATAGATTCTAGAAAAGTTCCATTACTAAAAACAATGAATAGTAGATCTTGTCCTTGCTTAAGTATATTGTCATTTATCCACCATGATTTGTATTAGTCCTGCTCGAGCAACAGGGCATGATTTAGACGGTTGTGCTCTTTGGACCTTAGCTGGGTTCATGTCGCCTAGAGAGTGGATGTCTTTGGTACACCAAGGGATGGCTTTAAGGGCTTACTGGTGATTTTTTTTTCAGATATTCCCTTTTTTATATTTAATCAGAATTACAAGCAAATATACATTTGTTCTATGTACATCGGAGCATTACTAATGGGGAAATTATGGCAATTCAATAAGATGTACTGGAAAGAGCATAGCATAGAGTCAGGCTGCCTTGTACCATGCTGCCTAGAGACTTTGGGAC
>NW_017731848.1:1411592-1413682 GCF_001890085.2 Hipposideros armiger
GTTCCTGGATCCAGCAGCATGTAAGTCAAAAAGCCTCCCCTGCCATTTCCAACAGTTAGTCCATCTTGCATTTCTTCTTAGACTTGCAAGCTGGGATTCATCTTGTGCTTAGAATGCTTGATGAACTGGGAGATATTAATAAGGCTCCTGCTTCTTCACACACTCCACGTCAAGATGTAACAGACTGATTAGAGAGAAAGAGACATGAATAAAATGACAGAACACACATTAAACTTTAATCACTACAGGTTTATCTAAGACATGTTGCTGCCATGCTGAAAAGGAATTATATTTAGGTCAGGGAGATGGCAGTGTTGTTTAAAAGGCTGCTTGAATTCATCCAGGGAGTGGAAAGGTGGTGGCTTGATTAGGGCATGAAGAAATATTTTTCTGTTTTTTGACACAATCATTTAGACTTTCTAAGTCCCAGACAAAGCTGGATGGTGGTTTTGATGTCAATGTATTTGGAATAAAAATGCATCTGCAATTTAAAGAAATCTTACTGGGGTAGATTCCTCTGACACCCATATAATTTAAATGAAGAAAAGTCCCCGTAAAGTCTGTGGGGGAAGAGATACCTGAAATAGCCCCTACCTGTCAGAGAAAAGCAGTAAGATGAATTTCAAGTGACAAAATGTTTATTATAGAATGCTAGACTATCGATTAGTGTGAACTTGTACATTTTTTACTATGTCATTTAATTTATTCCTCTAAAGAAACTGACATGTTTGTCAGAATGAGGCATAAAGCTATTTTAACTGCCTATCTAAAAGCGTTCAAATTCCTCAGCATAAAATTTAATGGAATCCACAGTCGAAACACAACCGGCCTTACTTTTCACTTCTCTTCTTTACAAGTTCAATAATTAATTTACCCATCAGAGTATCCACTGTTCTGAAACCCACCCCTTCACTGAGGGAAATGTGAGAAGGAGGAGGGGCATGCTAGAAAAGCCCTTTCCTGTCCTTTTTTTTTTTTCTTTCAGAGTGTATGTACCATTCAAGGCACAGCTCAGATACTATCTCGTTCTCAAATCTTTTCTGCTCCTAGCCTTGTATCTTCCAGGAAAAGAGAATATGTTGTCTCTCTTTTCTGTTTAAGCTTTGACAATTAATCTATACCTATCATTTAGAACTTATTACTTTTCATCATTTATGATAATTGTTAATGTATATGCCTTACTAATCCTTAGCATAATATGCTCCAAAAGAGCAGGGGACCCTGTCCTTTTATTATTGTATATTCCATAGAACTGTGCTCACCACCTTACTGGCTGTGATCCGTACATATGAGTACACTCATTTGTAACTCCTTTGTTTATTCTACAAACTCTTTATGTTATAGGAATGTTTCAAGGCACTGTGGATATTATGCTGAGGGGGAAAGAGAGAGAGGCACGGAGATAGTTCTTGTTTTAAATAGCTGGGAGAGACTATACATATCATCCTGTGATGCTTTAAGCACAATGATATTTGAGATAAGCAAATGATGTAGTATGATAAGAACAGGATATTCATGCGAGACGGTAAAGGGAGAAAGCTGGAGGGTTAGTGATGTGGCACGACGCCCTGTATACTGTGTAATATGTGCAATATTTCGATTTTATCTTCAAGGTGATGGGCATTTCCTAAAGAATTTTAAGCTCCAGAGTTAGACTCTCTAATCATGTGAAGGGTGGTTCTTAGGAGTGTAATAATTGAGGCAGTGAGTTCAGTTTGGATGTTGTTCAGGTTAAAAACAACAACAACAAAATGAATGATAAGTTATAAAGCCAAATCTAAGACAGTGACAAAGGTGAGAGGGGCGGCAACAGACTTGGGAGCTAATTTTTTTGAATGCCTGACAAAGTCCAGTCATTGATTTGATATGCAAAGGACAGTGATGAAGGAATTGAGGATTAACTCCAGGTTTCTGGCTTAAGCAACTAGATGGGAACATTAATGGAGAAGGGAAATATAGCAGGAAGGATAGGCTTGGAAAGAAAAACGATGAGTTAGGTTCATGATGAGTTAGGTTCAGACCAAATGAGTTGTGTGTATGTGTGTGTGTGTGTGTGTGTGTAATGGAGATTGAAGGTCACTGGAATTAAA
>NW_017731848.1:1423170-1426610 GCF_001890085.2 Hipposideros armiger
TGTGTATCATACAGTTTAGCACTTGTTTTTTTAAAAATCTTCTCTCTAGTTAGATTATAAACTTTTGGAGGGCAGGGATTATATCAAAAACATTTCTCTTTCTCAGCATTGCCTTATACAGAGGTAAGTACTTGTTTTGTACACCTGAAACTAAAAAAAAAAAAAAGATGCTTAAAATTCTTGCTTAATTGACCTTTTCTTTTTCGAACTGACTAATAGCATTTTTCCCCTCTCAGTGAATGGATTGAAATTCATTTGGCAGCAACTGTGCATGTGACTCTGATCCAAGACAGGAAAACTTGGTGAGTCTAGAGTGCAGAATCGGTGTCTTATAGTTGGCTAAGAATGTCTGAAATGGTATATACTAAGTAGGTGACAAGCAGACCCAATGATAAAAGGGATCATTTTACTATTACATGGGAAACTTTCATTAGGAACATATCACCCAGTCTTTTATTGCCCTGCCCACCTCAGAAAGGTGTTCAAAACCATGTCAGGTGTGCTTGCTTTGGCAGCACATATACTAAAATTGGAACGATACAGAGAAGATTAGCATGGCCCCTGTGCAAGCATGACATGCAAATTTGTGAAGCGTTCCATATTTAAAAACAAAACAAAACAAAACAAAAAACCATGTCAGGTAAGGGCCTCTATGAGGAATTGATACTTACATATTTGAGCAATAATGAGCCCCTCGTGATTTGTTGTTTTCCGAGTAGCCTTACTAATCTTTGACTTTCTATGTCAGGCTGTTGTTCTAAGCATCTGTGAACCCAGGCTGACATTCCAAAACAGAGTTTAAACCAATGGAATGCTCAGAAATATTGCTATCAAGAGACATTACTGGGGGCTGAATACCATGACCTAGATTTGTATAGGATTTCTACAGTGTTGGCAATCTGTCAATTTTATTTTATGGTTAACTACCATGAAATGCTGTAGGAAGAAAGTTTCATTTTCTCCTCCATGGTAAGGCCAAGCCTGTAATTCCACACTTTGAAACCCCATGAGCCTTCTCTTTCTCTTAGTGTTTGAATATTTATACATAAGTAAATGAAACATCAATAACAAAGGTTGAGAATCTGTTTTACAGGAACATTAATACATGTGGAGGTGAGAGAAAAATTTAAACATTTTTTGGTAAGGGAGCTATTTATACCATTTTGTTTTGTTTAGGCAGACTCCATTTCAGTTTGTTGCAGTTTTAATGCCTCGAATGTAAGAATGAAATTCATTTCAGAAATGGGAAGCAACTGTCTAACACACATTGCCTTGCTTTTCTGAGAGTATCTCAATTCTCATCACTCTTAAAAATATAATGGCTATNCATGCCCCTTGAATGTTTCCTAATTAAGGTCATGCATTCCTGATGTTATCTGAGGTCTTCACTGCTCCTTGATTGAAGTTAATTTAAATCTTTCTGTTAACTTATTAAATCAACTAAGATTTATTGAACACCTAACAAATGCTAGACCCTGTTCTGAACCCTGGGGATTCACTAGTTCACAAAACAGGCAAAGTGTCTGCCCTAGTGGAACTTACATTTTAAACAAATAATCAAACATACAGTGTGTTGCAAGGCGGTAACCTCCTTTTCCTGTTCCCGTATTTCCATGAATGAACTTAAGCTAATGTAACTCTTCTGGCCTCTTTCTCCTCAGTGAAGACTTGCTGTTTTTCTTCCTATACATCAGAGCTCTACGAAGCAGCGACTGTGGGTAGGTACAACCTCCCAACAGATCCAAACCAAACTGCCCTGTGAGGTGGGAGAGGAGATAGCCGAGGACCCCAGTAATGGCTTCATCAGCAATGACACTGACTCTTCGAAATTCATTTGTCTCTTTCCTGTGTTTTAGTTTTCCATTTGATCTAAATATGGGAGGATAAGAAGTGAGTATCATATTTACACTCCCTAAAATTCCATCACATAATGTGTCAGGTTGAGAAAAGTGCTATGAAGAATAGTAAAAGCTGGGTAAAAAGATAAAAATTGATGGGACTAGATGGTGGCTACTTTGTATAAGGTTATTAGGAGATGCCTCCCTGAAAGGTGACATTTTGAGCAGAAACCTTCTTGAAGTGACCCGAATTCATTGGCCCATGGAGGTCTATACTCTAATCCCTAGGTGTTAATTTACCTCGTCCAGGCTTTCTCTGTCTTTTGGATCTTGACTTCCACAGTGTTGGGTCGTTTTTCATACTCAGTCACTTCTTCAGTTTCACAGAGACAAAAAATTGCATCAAGCATTGATAAATTCAGTTGACTTTACTGAAGATAGATAGGTGTTCACAAATAGGGGTCACTTCATATAGCTGTATAGTCTTTAGTCTGTTCTCCTCACCACTTCCGCTCTTCTCCAAATTCTTCTCCTTTTATAAAGTACAGAATCTTTCCCTTATCTAAAGCTAGAAGCTAACTGACTGATAGCCCCTAAAACTCGGGTATAGCCTGGGGCAAGGCTTGTCTTCTATCATTCCCACATAAAAAAAATTAATGCAAGGGCCAGCTGAGTGGCTCAGTTGGTTAAGAGCTTGCTCAAGAGTTTGAGCTCCGAGCAACAGTGGTTTGATTCCCAGCCAGAGCTGAGCAGCCACTGAGCTGCCAACAGGTAGCAGGATGGCTCAGCTAAAAAAAAAAAAAAAAAAATGCATTTTTTATTTTTCCCCTCACAATAAGACATTTCCCCCCCATGAATAATTCTAGTAATAGTTATTTAGGCCATACTGCTTTCTCCTCATCATTTCATAGCAAAAAAAAAAAAAAAGGTTTTACATACTTACTCTGATAAGTTTCACAAATACACTTTGGCCAGGACTGAAGAATTTCCTGAGATACAGGAATTTGAGGGCTAACACTAGGGAGTCCCAGGCAAACCAGAATATTCCGGGTCTCCTTTGACTTAGTTCCTAAATCTCCTGTTTTGAAGGCTGTGGAGAGATTCCCTGAGACCCCATTTTTAGTAGAATTTTAGTTCAGCTCTAAGGCCAGTCTTGGGAAGCGTTTCTTGACCGCTGCCTCCATGGGTGAATTCATCCCATCAGGCCACCTTTAGCCCAAGCACCTCAGGTAGAGGTCCTGCTCTGTCTCTGAGAGGTTCTCATATGCCTTATTTGGCTTGGAAATGTAGCTGTGTTTGAGAAGAGTGAAAGAAGACCTAAAAAGTAAGAAGAAACCACAGTCTACATCTTCTGCTATATCCTCCCTAATCTCAAAAACAGTGCTCCATACCATGATAATAATCTTCCAACACGAGGATAACATTTCATTGAGGTACGCCTGTCCTACTCATCTCCTCCATCTGGCTTATTTCTCTTTTAAGAGGGGTCTCTCCATGACTTTTTCCCTCCAAACTCACTTTCTGGGTAATTAAGGTGGGATTTACTACTGAATTTCAAATGAAAATAGAAAGACTATAGCTTCACAGAAGCCTTTGCATTTT
>NW_017731848.1:1431335-1432256 GCF_001890085.2 Hipposideros armiger
ATCTGGCTAGTGGGAGCTGGCCAGTCTGAGGGGAGCAGGGCTGATGGCGGGGGGGAGCTGGAAAATTCAGGATCTAATGTTGAGCAGCAGCCTGGGGAAAGTCAAACGATGGTTAGTGTATTCAAAAAAGTGTCTTCAAAAAACCCGCGTTTCCCAAACTAGCTCCTTGGATGCTTTTCTTGAACAGGGCTGTGTGTCTCTTTAGGAAAAACACATGTCTTACTCATCATTGTGTCTCAGCCCTTTGAACAGAGGCAGGCAAATTGTAGGCTTTCAACAATTTATTGACTAAATAAAGATATAAAGTCTCAAGGAGACTGAAATTATTTATCTGTGTAACTCCTAAACTAGACCATGGAATGAATAATATAGTCCAAATGGCTGGACCCTCTTAATGTTCACTCTTAATTGGTATTGTTGCAGCTGTATCAACCAGTTTTCTGTAGAAAATAGATTATTAGAACTAGAAAGAATCTAAGATTTCATCTTGTACAACTCTTTAATCTGAATGATGAGGAAACAGTGACCCCAAATTAAATACTTGACCACATAGCTCACAGGGATTGTTGACAGGACTTGTATGCTTGTTAAGCTTTATGCTCATTTTAACTCTGATGCAGTTGGTGCTTTGCTGTAAACAGGGAAGAGCCGACTTTTATGTATTTGTCTTATCCCTCATTTGATCCCCCTCAGAGAGACTAGATTTATGTTTCTTAATACACCTTGTATCATATACAGCACACTAATAGTTTATTCTCTTTCCTTTTTCTTTCTTCCAATAAAATGTAGTGGTAACACTGCTTATACATTTTGAATCTGTGAAACAGAATTTTATTAACCAATAACGATAAACAGTTCAGATTATGTAACCATCTTGTTCTTTACCTAATATATGCTGGAAAATATTACTTTATCTCATAG
>NW_017731848.1:1432845-1433807 GCF_001890085.2 Hipposideros armiger
ATTAACTGAATATTTGTCATTGTTTAAAACAAAATCCCATTGTTTAATTATTATCAGTGGAGTTTCAGAATGATTAAAAGTTTATACACACAAATGCACACACACATGCACATGCACATACACACACACACCTATATATAAACACATTCATACACTTATAAAGAACTGTTAGCTAAATTGGTGAATAGCCCATCACTTTGGCTATAACCATCTCAGTTCCAGAAACATCTTTAGGCACCTGAGTCTCTCAATTAAATATCAAATCCTAATGGAAAGGATGGCCTTGAATTTTTGTAGTTATGTAATTGTGCCTCTGTAATGCTGAACTTGTGTTCTCAGAAGCAGTGTCTCTGTCTTCCTTTACAAGCATATCGTTGTGAAAAGTTATATGTATATACCTATATTATAAATCATATTTGAGGCACAGTTCCTTTTAAGCTTGAAGCAGGATTCATAAGGCCCTACAAGGCATTTTCCCTTTGTGCACTGAGTTTTCTTTTCAACCCTTTTGAATGAGTGTAATATGTCTTCAATCAGTTTGAATCCATTCTGGTCCGTGTCAGATTAGATGATCTTTTTCATTCGTTTCTGGTGTCAGTTAATATGCATTCTCTCTGGATAGGCAAGCACATTTTTGCCACCTTCATTCTTCCTATGATTTACTCCAAAGGTGCTTCGGTTTGCTGAATAAAAACTTTTTATTCATTTTTTTCTGAATTAAAACATATAAAGAAAAAAATTAAATTCTATACCCGCAATTTATTGGAGGGAATTAGACAAGCGCAAGCCTTTTTGGTTTTGGATTTGAGGATATAAGAAATAATAGCAAGTAAGTAGATAGGAAACCACTGACATTCTCTAAAACAAATGTCTTACGGTGCTGCGTAATAACCTAGGAAAATGGAAAGGAGATGGAATTATTTAGCTAATAGTTTATTATTATTCTCACATTTGCTTAACTC
>NW_017731848.1:1439412-1440367 GCF_001890085.2 Hipposideros armiger
TTCTGCATTTTGTTCAGGTTTTAATGATGGCATTTCAAGATTTTATTCATTTACAGAAGTGCACAAATCTCTTCATTCTGAGTAAAACGTAGTTACCAAAAGCGGTTTGCAGACTCGGTACCACTCCATCTTGTGACTACTGAGCTCTGGTACAAAAGAGCAAGGAGAGCCTTCGTAGAAATAAAACCTGGGTTTCCACCCAACCTTCTTCTCTAAAGAACTATGAAGTCTTAGGTAGTTCATTTAATTTAACTATTTTCAATGATCTCAGTCATTACATGGATTTGCTATTTAAGATAAAAATTTAAAAATCAATGTTATACTAAATTAGTTGTCATGTTTAGCTTTCTCACTGACACAGTACAGAGTCCTATGTACGTGTCTTGGAGCCATGCCGCCTGAGTTTGTTATTTAGGAGCCATTACCTTGGGCGAGTTACTTAAAATCCCTGTGCCTGTGTTCCCTCCTCTATAAAGTAGGGGCAACAAAAGTATCTACCTCATGGGGTTGTCATGAGGATTATGTGCGTCATTACCTGAAAAGCACTTAGAGCAGTGCTAGCACCTGGTGATTCCTCTTTCTCTCTCGTAACTACCTGCCTATTTATTATGTTTTGCTATAATGACTTAGATTTACTAAGAAGCAGCCCATCCACAAATTATGTATTAGAACTGGAAATAACTTTGAGAGAGAGAAAAAAAGAACTTTGCAGGAGAGGCCACAGGTCCATGCATACTGTTGCCTACTGTCAGAAGTGGTGTTTCTGCTGAGGCTTAAGCACACAAGGTGGGTTCTTAAGGAGGCAGCATCGGCACTGTGATGAACAATCACCGCCATCACTACAGGTGGAAAAGGAATCCCAACCTTTGCTTTACCCCTCCTGAAACTGGACGTTTTTATCCCAGATCTCAAATCGTGCCTCATTTTCCCATTTAAGTCAATAAAAACTCCAAAG
>NW_017731848.1:1443612-1444903 GCF_001890085.2 Hipposideros armiger
ATATACTGTGTGTGATTGGTAACCAGAGTAATGAGCAAGCTCAAGGGTGATTGGTCCGATTTTCTAAATAAACTGTCCTGGGAGAATAGGTTACTAGGAGCTAGGTGACCCGTTCAAAAGAAAGTGGCATTGTTCTTGTCAAAGTGATCATTGATTTTCTCTCAGGTTTCTGTAGGGAGTTGCAGGATAAATTTCTATTTGCTACAAAATGAAAAAAAAAAAGCATTCTTAGATGGACTTCTGTGTTTTAGAAATACAATCTTGGAAGGGAAAAAAGTAACGGAATAATCAGTTTTCTTAAAATTCTTTTTGTGGTTTCTCAAGACAAAATGGCTTTGAAGAAAGGAACTAACCAATTCCACATTTTTTTCAGGAGTCTGAGGAAAAAGGGTTTGTAAAAGCAACTAAATTAGAAGAAAGTAATCTTTTTTTAGTTATCCATATTACTATATTACAGTGTAATTTGTTATATACTTATATTTATTCATATATTGATAGAAAGCTTTACAAATTTGATGAGCCAAACTAATCATTAAATCTTTGAAATCATAGAGGAATAAACTTGGTTTTATTCAATAAGAATGTGCTACCCATAGCCAAAGAGACATAATATCATGATGTGAAACATTAAGCAGAAAAGTAGTTTATGGTTAATTTTTATTCATTCTTGTTCCTTTTAGTGACCTGAAGGATTAGTTAGGTCATAAGCATTTTCCTATATTAGATTTAAAGTATGTATCCAGAGGGATTCTCATCAAACCTACATGGATTTTATTTCACATCCTTTGAGGGTCAATTCCTGAAAATATTAAACACAATGTGTGTTCATGTGTGGAAGTCACAGACCAGGGTTCTTTTTAGGAAAGCTGCCTATTTCATTCCAACTGAGGAGAATTTATACTGCCTAGTGTCACAACTGCCTGAGTACCCTCATCATCTTTAGGTCAAAAATGCATTTTTAAAAAGAGCCACAGGCTCATTTTCGGGACATAATAGAAAGTAACAGCTGGGAAGACATTGTTAATGTCTACTGGGTAATTAAAATGAATTCTCAAGATAAGCACACAAACCGAAATACATATTTATTTGAAACATCACAGTGGCTCCCAAAGAGCTCTTAGGGGCTGTCAGGTAAACAGCAGCACAAGTAGAAATGAGATGTTGTGCCGTCTGTGACAGGTACTGAAAATGCTGGTTTCTTTTCCCCTGTCTGGCCCTTGTGGTACTCACAGTGTTTGATCCTTTGCCTGAGCTTTTCACAGGTTTTCCCATCTTTTCACATTATTGTGAG
>NW_017731848.1:1448293-1460687 GCF_001890085.2 Hipposideros armiger
TTAAAATTTAGTGTTCAGGTCAGTAGACAATTATATAGGCAATTACAAAGTATGACAAGTGCTGTGATATAGGAACAAGAATGTGTTCTGATATTACATAAAGGAGTCCCTGAGAGGGGCAAGAAGGGAAAAGTAGATATTAAGTGTTCTCATAAAAGAAAAAAAGAAATCACATTGTACAACCTAAATATACAAGGTCGGACAATTAAGCTTGCAAACTAATCCTATAAAAAGTGATACATCTCTCATTGATGAATATCACTATGGTCACCTTTGAAGTACTCCCCTTGGGAAGCTAAGAACCGATGCCAGGGCCTAGTCCACCCTTCAATGCAATTTTGGAGCTCTTTTTCTGGGATGGCCATCAGAGCTGTCATCATATTACTCTTAATAGCCTGAATGTCATCAAAATGTCTTCCTTTCAATATTTCCTTTATCTTTGAGTAAAGAAAGAAGTCATTGGGGTCAGGTCAGGTAAGTAGGGAGGGTGTTCCAATACAGTTATTTGTTTACTGGCTAAAAACTCCCTCACAGACAGTGCCCTGCAAGCTGGTGCATTGTCATGATGCAAGAACCATGAATTGTTGGCAAAAAGTTCAGGTCGTTTTCATCTAACTTTCTCACACAGCCTTTTCAGCACTTCCAAGTAGTAAACTTGGTTAACTGTTTGACCAGTTGGTACAAATTCATAATGAATAGTCACTCTGATGTCAAAAAAATGTTAGCAGCATTGTTGCAACAAGTTGGCGAACTTAATTGTCTGACCTATACGATTTTTGTCAATCATACCTCAGTAACGCTGAAACCTTCTAAATATGCCAACATTCTAAATAAATTTTGGAAGATGTCCAAACTGAAAGAGACAATAAGTGGTGAAAGATGAGAGAGGACTTTTAAATAAAAGGGGGAGGTAGCAGTGATCTGGGGAAACCTGTTGGGAGCAGAGTACAGTATGGTAAGGAATTTGAAAGAGAATTATGAAGAAAAGATTGATGATATACTAAGATAATGTGCAAAACCCAGAAATTTGTTCAGAGATTTCATTGGAGCAGAATTTAGAGAGGGAATGGAAAGAGATTTCCATGGTGGATTGCTGGCCTCTAGATACCTGGTGGAAAGGTACTCTGATATTTCATTCCTCCAGCACATGCTGGTCTGAAGCCTGTAAGGATTTTAGTTTCAAAGAGAATGTTGGTGTTACTGCTCACTGTTTACAGGTCTCAGACACCACTGACACCACAAAAGGAACCAGATGGAGTTAGACCAGCGGTTCTCAACCTGTGGGCCGCGACCCCTTTGGGGGTCGAATGACCCTTTCACAGGGGTCGCCTAAGACCATCAGAAAACAAAAAGATATNTACACAATGTCAAACAGAAAGATTCTGTCAAATGGATCCAGTGCTATTCTACAACATTGGAAGGATTAGTTCAAAAGTAGAATTACCTTTAAAAATATTCTTTTGATAGCTATGTCAAATCATCACATTGCACGCTTTTAATATCTTACAATTTCACTTGTCAATTATACCTCAATAAAGCCGAAAAAAAGAAGAAAGGGTAGGGATTACCTTTGGGTGACAGAGGGAGCAATGGCTTCAGGGAAGCATGAGGAGGTTTATGTGATGCTGATAATATTTTTCTTGATCTGGGTGGTAGTTACATGGGTGTTTTCAACTGCAAAAATTCATCAAGTTGTACAGATATAATTAGTGCACATTTTTCTATGGAAACTATGTTTTGATTGAATATAAAGTTTACTATGTAAAAATAAGTAAATATATAAACCCAAAGTGGGAGGAACTATTTTTTCTGAGTATAAGAAAAATGTCATATAATTACATTTCAAATCAGACAAAATAATTATTGAGAAAGTTAAAAAAAAATGGATACATTACAACTAGTACATAGTGTTTCCAAAGGGATAAACAGTGCTCCAAATAAGGCATAGACAATACCACACCATGACCACATTTGGAAGAAGAGAGAGACAGTTTATCAATGGTGATCATATCTTATCTTTAATCCTCCTATTTTCTAGGTAATATGTATTAAAATAATCACCCACCAAATTCCCATTGTCTTTGAGAGCCTCCAGTCTAGAATTGGCCTCCCATTACTTAATCTTCCTGTAGAGTTATCTAGCACAAGTTCAAACCCTGTAAGAAGCCCCTCTTGACTTTCTTTCATTGAAATTCTGCATGATTCTTCGGGGGTATGTTCTCCTTTGTCTTGTTGCTCCATAAATATAACTTTAACTATAGATGCATTGCTGGGTTGATTTTGGCTGGTGGACTTTAGCATTAAAAACAACAAAGACCAGGGAGATATTTCAGTTTCAGTGACTTGAATAGGAATTATGATCATTCATAGTTTAAAAAATTGTTGAGGGCCATCCACATGGTGCGTTGGTTAGGAGTTGGCTTGGGACACCAGCTCTGAGCAGCAGGGCCCCAGTTCAAATCCCACATGAGGCCCAGTGACGCTGTGCCCTCTATAGCTAAGATGGTGAACAACAGCTCNCAGACTAAAGAACAAAAGGACAGCAACTTGTCTGTTTACTTTCCCCATTCCCCAATAAAATCTTAAAAAAGAACAAATTAGGGACTCCCACAAAATGACCCACAATGCTTGGGGGGCATTGGGTTCTCTTCTCATTGAAGGAACTGGAGATTTGGGGGAGACCTCCCCCCATGGTGCTGCACTGCACTGGGGGAAGGTCTGTGTAGTCAGTACATAGCTACTTCTCTTACCCTTCTCATGCAGTCTGTCTTGTTCTCTTTGGTATGTGTGTTTGGGGTGGGGGAAGGTTCAGCCTCACCCCCATGTGCTATTGTAGGATTCTCTAAATGGTGTCTTATTCTTGAATATGTGTTAGTTGTTCTTGTGAGGAGGGTGAAATTATGAACAACTTATGTTGCCATCTTGATGATGTCACTCTCTTGCAATGATTTATGGCAAGTCTGTCTCAAAACACTATTTTATATATTAATTGTCATAAAATGCTCACATGGTAAAAAAATCTGTGTATCCATGTATTATATACTCAATTCTGTATTTCCTTACTTTTATAATATGTAAAAAGGAAACCTGGTACAGCACTCCACTTCTTCTATTGGCAAGGCATGGAGGGAAAGATAGGTTGGGTGAAGGGTTTGTTCAGTTGTGTTTTTCAAATAGTTGGCAGGAATACATACAAATTATGTCTAGTTATACTTTTGGAGGTACCTGAACTCCTGGTTTCTGAGGAAAACCTACACCCAGGGTAATGTTCCGGAATGCAGTCCCATCTGTAACCCTCATCAAAGCAGAGCATATAGCAATGATTGAAAGATTTAATGTACAGGCGCAGATGACACTCCCAGCAGGCCTGTAGTCAGTGAATGTTCTACTACTTTTCTCTATTTGGCCGTAACTTCACCCAAGAACCCAATTTTAGAAAAGCTCCTGTAAACTTAGCTACTTTCTCTAGAAACACAATGAAATAACAACCCAAAGCTGTATTGTGCTCACCAACATAATATTACCAAGCAACTGTCATTAGGTGGTTTCCTTTACGTAAAACTATTTTGTAATTTTCTAATGAATTTTTAGCTATACTTTTTTTTTTAATTTTTATTTTAATAGAATTTCAAACTTAGAACAAAGTTGCAAAGGTACCATGACTCACGAATACCCAGAACCCAGATTCAACAACTGAGGACACTTAACTGCATTTGTTTTATTGTATTCACTACCTACCTATCCACGTACCTTCCCACCTAGACATGTATCTGGCAGGAATATCACCTAAGTGATGCTGTGTTCTTCTTATTATACTTTATCCAATAGGCTGTTACAGTGTCAATATTTCTATTCTTATTATTGGTTATTTTAACTCTGATCACTTGATTAAAGTGATATCTCCTAGGTACTATTTTTTTTGTGTAATAAATAATTACTTTGTATTTTGTGGGGAGGAACTTTGAGAGTATGTAAATTTAGCTTTTCTTATGAAAACTTCACACTAGTTTTAGCATTCATTGAGGATTTTTGCCTGAAAGAATTATTACTATAATTTTTGCCAAATGGTGGTTTTCTCTTTCCATTTTCTTTACGTAAAACACTAATGATCTCATTCTTTATTTTCATGCTCAAACTGCTGCAGATCTGTGGAACAGTGGAATAACTTTAAGCTAGCTTCTGTGTCATTTTTGACATTGCCTCATCATGCTTTGAAGACTCCCTTATTTTCCGGCACACCAATATGTTCTAAGCTTATTTGTATTTTCCCTGCCGCCATGCCTGAATGAGCCATTTCTCTAATGAGCCCTGATTCCTGTTAGTGGTGAATGGTTTGTAGAAACCAAAAAATAATGAGCTAGGTGTACTTATTGACACTTGAGTCACAATTTCCAGCCCCACTCAGTTGACTAATTGACTAAATCTGGAAAAAAATCTAATGTATATGTAGTATATGTGTGTGTATATGTACACATTTACATTTATATTTTTCTCTCTCTCACCTTGAATTCACACCAATACCTCAAGTTCACCCCAATACCTCCAACTCTAATCCACATTACAGAATTCATTCCAGCTCCTTTTTAGTTCCCTTTTCTGATAGTGAGAAATCTGACTTCTAATTGATTGCTTTTCAATTCCTCTGAAATCTATCCATCCAAATGACCCCTTAAAGTTGCTGCCCTAAACCTTGCCTGGTTGTCATTTTGCAAGGATGCCTAAACTCCCTTGGCTGCTGCCAATAAGGACTGGAGAAGGGGAATGACAAAGAGAAAGAATGCAACTGAAAGGTCTCCGATGGCCTTTTGACTAAATTACCCAAAGAAGGAAGAAACAAAAGAGCAGGAGTTCAAAGAAGGAAGAAAGGAACAGAATCTATATATTTTAATGGATAAATACTTTTGTTGGGAAAAAAGCCTTCACTTTCAGCTTTTCTTTGAATGGTTTTAATACAATCATATTACATATACAACATTTGAAAAAAATATCTTTCTAAAGAGCAAGATTAAAGTTTTTGATTAATAATGTGAGCCAACGTCATGTGAAATGATCAGAGAATTCATGCAGTTTATCTCCAACTTATGATTTTCCCTTTATGATTTGATCAGGATGTAGAACTCTATGGATAAATAGCTGGCATGTGATATGGTCAATTTTGTTTAAATGATATTCAAATATTAATGTTAACTATCCAGAATACAGACTTTTGATTTGTTGAGTTGTAATCACTCAGAAATATGAGATTCTTTTACTGAACATCAAAGGTATGCAGACCATTTTTATTTGATTCCCAATTAATAGAACATAATAAAATTAATGTTGTCTCCTCTATTGTCTAATAAATGATATGAAGTGGAAGTAAAAGCTAATAGCTGAAGTGCCCAACTTTTGACCATTTAGCAGAATTGCTTACTGAATCCTTCAGTGGCAACAAGGAGCTGAATGCAAAGAAAGAGAAGCTAAAACAGAAAAACCATAGTATAAACTGAACACTGTTTTGTAAGAATTCTGCACACAAGACTAAGTTATGTCAAGGAAAGAAATATATTTTGCAATCAAATTAAATTATTGACATTATGTTGGAAGGCTACAATGAATGGGGTTCAGGCTTGCATACATTACCTTTTCTAGCCTGTTTACTTACAAAGCTTCAGTCACAAATGATCTTCCATCTTTTTGCATTGCTATCAATGTTTCAAGCAAAGAAGACTGAATGCTATGAGGTGGTATTGTCACACAGTTTTGAAATGGACATTTATTTATTCAACCAATATTTATTGAATGCCCTCTGTGTGTTAGGCACTATTTTACTGCCTTACACTATTGGGATAAATAAGATACACAGTGCAGTGATAAATAAGTGGTTAATATTCCATGTCCTCACAGATCTTACATTGGGAGTGAGGCAGACAGTAAACATACTAATTATACATATACACACATATACATAAACTACTTCAGATAATGCTAAATTTTATGAGAAAACAATGAAGGAGGATAAAGAGGTAGAGAGTGAAGGTAGGCACTAGTCTATTAATAGAAACACTGCAGAATAAGCATAAATGTTTTACATTTTGGAACTGGAAAAAAAAATGGGACAACTCTCTCTTTTTGCAAATGTTGAATCTGAATTACACTGAGGGTGGGACTTGCCTAAGATCCTGTGGCTATTTGGTATCTTCGCCAGGATTTGAGTTCTGCTTTCTGGTAGAACGTTAGTCACAGATGCTGCTCGTTACTCTGCTACTTTCTTACAAATGTAGAGTGGACTTATGAAGCTTCCTCTAGCTCCTTGCGGTCAAGACCTTTTCCACGCTTTTAAAAAATCTCGTTTCTAGATTTCTTTTATTTTTATTAGGTAAATATTTGTATGCATAGTTTTAAAAGACAGTATTATATAATAATATAGTATTATATATTGCATTTTCATAATATTTATAACAAGGTAACATAATAAAAAACAGCAGTCTTTATCCCTGTCTCTCCTGGGGCCTGATTTCTATTCCTAGAGGCAATCACTTTCTGAATTTTCTGATGTCTCTTATTTAAAACAAAACAAAAAAGCAATCGATGCTTTTATCTTAGATATAAAGAATTTTCTCTTCTTTGAAGATCTTAGTTAGTTTTCTGTTGTTTTCTATATGGTTTCTGTTTCCTTTGAGTTCCTTTATTTTATGTTATTTCGGTCTATTTCTAGAATGACAAACATTTTTCAAATTGGTGTGATCCTCATTTCTTTTTATACTTACATGTGGGATCCTGAAATGCTGTTTGGGAATTCTGTTTATGCAGGTGGTTTGTGCTTCTGTGGACTTTATTATAGTGTTTGCATGGGGAACCTGCTAGTTTGATGGGGGTACTCCCAAAGGTGAGTATCTGTGGATCTTTTCTTTGAGGCAGATCAGGTTTCCTAGAAATTTCCAATTTCCTGCCTGTGCAATTGTGAAAGTGCTTCCCAGTGTTCTCTGAGTCATTTTGTTAAGGTTGACTTTGGGTTTCACTCTCCAGTAGGTCAATTTTCACTTAATGCCATGCTTTTGAGTACAGCATTCCATCTCACTCCATCCCATTCAGTTGTGCTTTTGTCTCAGAGTCTAGCTTGTCTACTTCACATCCTCGAGAGCAGCGGTTCTCAACCTTCCTAATCCCACGGCCCCTTAATACAGTTCCTCATGTTGTGGTGACCCCCAACCATACAATTATTTTCATTGCTCCTCTATAACTGTAATTTTGCTACTGTTATGAATCGTAATGTAAATATCTTTTTGTTTTCCGTTGNATCTGAGGGCACAAAGAGCATATTTTATTTGGGATGTAATCCCAGAAATACCACTGGGGGGCGGAGGGCAGAGAAGTGAGACTCTGAGAAATAAAAGGAAACCGACAGAGCAAGTTTCTGCTTGGGCAGCTGGAGTGTAACCCTACAGGGGAGCTCTGGGTGTCAGTGCAGTAATGAGCCTCAGATTTTTCCCCACCAAGGAGAAGACATCAGCATGTTCATACAACCAAGTTCATCGGTCACTGACTGAAGGTCTGTTGTCTGAGGAGTGGAGTCAGGGTCATTTTCCAGTGCTTTTGGCATAGAATATCGTATGTGAAAGTAGAGCAGGCTCTGGCCACAGAGACAGTTCTCAGACAAAGAGATAAAAGTGACGTCCTTTGGAATTGGGACTGTGGTGCCTGAAACGGTGAAGGCTGAGTGCATATGGACCGAACTGTGGCTGCTTCAGGGCCCAGTGACCTAAGGGAAATTAAGACAGGCCCCAATATAAGAGGTGCCAACCAGCCACACATTTCAAATGGTTTCCTAGACCACATAAGAAAGACTTGCAAAGGAAGTGATTAAGAACAATTTGTAATCCTTAGTTACCAGGCTCTAAAAGGGATGGAGGGGACCAAGAGTGAACTTGAGACAAAAGAAAATTTCTTTGGAGAGAGTTGTGGTTTGCTGAGTTGAAACCCATCATGGTGGACGGAGGAGTTGTGCTTCCCCTGGCTTAAGTCTGATGATTAGGGTTTCAAAGTGACATCTAAGGAGCTTCATGTTTCCAGTGGCATCTGTGGGGGCGCAGAAGGTAAACTGTGGCTTGCTATAATAGCTGCTCTGATGGGTAAATGAGATGTGTCTACCTTAAGATTGGGCTGCACTCACTCCCAAAATTTCAAGGGGCAAAAGGTGTTGATTTTCCATGGCTCACAGGCTCACTTAGAAGAGACAGCTTTCTGGGAACTCTGGTCAGAGACTTTGCCTGAGAGGAAAATAGTGACTATAGCAAATTTATGGAGGCTTCCGCTCATATGGCAGAAGAAGAGAGCAAAGAAGTGATACACTGATGGCGAGAGGAAAGATTTCCTTGCTTTAAGAGAATACAGGTGACAGATGTCCAGAGATGCAGAGGGGTTGTGAGGAGAAGAGGAGAGAAAAGGGGGGGGGCACTGAGTGGTCTTCAAAATTCCCAAGTAAGCTGGAGAGAAAGAGTCAGATTTAAATATGGCATGGCCAAGGGGAAGTACTGTTAGATTAGGGCAACACCACTGAGAGTATCTTTCTGAATTTTATTCCCCACCTAATTCCCACTTAACACACGCAGAGGCCCCAAACAAAGTTAAGCTTTTGTATGTTCCCCTATTAACCCAACTCTTCACCTCTTCCAGTGGATTCCTAGGTCTAAGCTAAGGAAAGAGAAACGCTTCAGTTATGATTACAATTGACAGGTTGACAGATATGGATGATGGCTCCCTGGTGACTAAAAGTGATCAAAGGAATTTTTATTTCCAGAGAAACTAGAAATCATGGGATGAGCCCCAGTTTTACCCAGATCATCTCCACAGGGAGAGTGTGCAGAAAGAATTCCAGTTCTTTTCTGCTTTTAACCTTTGGAATTCTACTTTTCAGCATGATTGGTACAGCCGCCTTAGATATTCATAAATTCACAATTGTTCCTTGGTAACAAGAAAGTCAAGAGTCTCAATTCATGGTTGATTAAAACTCATGGAGATATTCGAGGAAGGTGCATATAGTGGAAACTAATAATGATTATTAATATTGAAAACTTAGGGAATGCTTTTTGCTTCCTTGAATCCTAAAGAGATTAATGGATAAATATTTTAGCTGTCATTTTTAGTTGTATACTTAAATTCTGCAAATGACCGTGGATCACTGATGTGTGAATCATGAAACTTTTTTACATATTGATATACTCATATAGCCACTCTGCATGGACACGAAACAACTACTTATTGAATTGCCCAGACCGGCCGTCTGTCTGGCTGCCCCAGCCTTGTTTCAGGGGTTCAGTTTGCCATTAGGGCGTATCGCCTCCATTGCTTGCTGGTCTCTCTTCACTTTTGCCTGCCCAGTAGTTGTTCCTTGTACGCCTTGTTCTCATCTATTTCTAAACGTGTCCAGCTCAGGAGGATTAAATGGTAGTGAACTGTTGGTGCTGATAGACTGGCTGGCTTCCAGGCTCTTCTTGTTGGTGATCTTGTTGGACCATTACATGCTGATTATGGTTTATTGATGATGTCTGTAAAGCGTAAGAGGCCAGATGCCGCATCTTTAAGCAGGGGAAGCCTCACAGCTGGTTAGTATGTTATGCACCACTTCTGCTTTCTACACGACATGATGCTGTCCCAGTGACATGGTACCTGGTAACTTCCTGAAGGATACATGCTTCTTGACGGATTTACTTTTCAATCTTTAAATGCTTCAGTTCCTGTTGCTGCCTAAGGAGCAACTCACAGTAACTTTATGTACTCACTGGTATTTTTTCTTTTGTAATCCAATGGTTTTTTAAAAAATATTTTCTGACTGTAAACATGTTTTTGAAGGGTATTTTCATAGTTGAAGGTTGGTAGATGAGTAACTTAAAAATTGGAATTCTTGAATATTTGGGCTGTGGTGAAGACAACCATGGCATGGATTAAGCTTGGAGATATACTCAATCTATTTCATTTGTATCTCAAAATTCTAGAAGGATTGTAACCATAAATATTACAATTCAACCAAGACAATTAGTTATAAAGATTCTTTGAAACTTTATTTTACTTTCTTTTTTAAAGATTTTATTGGAAAATTGGGGGATGGGAACAGCGTTGGGGAATTGGGGAAGGGGAACAGACAAGTTGCTGTCCTTTTGTTCTTCAGTCTAGTTGTGGAGGACATCGATTCACTGACCCATGTTGGTATTATCATTGTGTTCTTCCCAGCTGAGGCACATCGGTCACCAGCACTGGATGGCCGCTCATGGTGGCTCTTGGCAGTTCCCCTGGCTGCCAGCCACTCATGGTAGCTTATGGCAGCCCACTGCAGCTTCACTGCAGTCTATGCAGTCAGTAGCGACTCACAGCAGCCCAGCTCCAGGTTGAGCTGTTGTTCACTGTCTTAGCTGTAGAGGGCGCAGCATCACTGGCCCTAATGTGGGATCCGAACTGGGGTCCTGCTGATCAGAGCTGGCGTCCCAAGCCAACTCTTAACCAATGCGCCACTTGGCCGACCCTATTTTACTTTTAACACTAAGATAATGCTGATGTTATCTCAAACATCAAGAACTTTTTATATGATTATGTTATTAAACTTTTTACAGAGTGCCACTTAAGTTTTATGTAAATACTAGAAATAATTGTTAAAAGAGAGATCAACTCTAAAACAAAGTAACTTCTAAATGAGTTTAGTTCTGGAGATTAATATTTCTATTTTAAAAATTAGTAAATGAACTGGTACTTGCTTAATATTCAACTTCTGCTTAACACGACGGCATACTTATCTTGAATCCTACTATCTAGGAACACAATGATACTCCGCCATTGCTGAAAAGCATACCTATCTTAAAACTAGAGCTGCTGATGTAGGTGATTTGTGCAGTAAATTACTTCCTGACCACTAGGTGGGGCTATGAAACCTCTTGCATTATTAACGGAGCCCTGAACATTTACATTCCTTGAAGGGAAAAGAATCTTTCCTTGAAAGTTTCTGCGAATCTTTTCTCTCCCATTTTAACCCCATCTCCTACTGATGATTGAAAAATGATCCAGGTTCTCTGTAATAATGTCAAACCAACATTACAATAATGACATGGAAGTGTAATCATTATATTATGTTCTAGGAAGGAAATGAATATATTGCTAAGGTCACCTTTGAGTTAATTCAGGCTCTCCACTTATAGTAATCGGTTCATCATGGTGACATACTAACAATTCTTCCTTTATTTATTTTTCTATTTATTGGTCCAAGACACAACTCATTAACTTCATCTATTTGGATTGTAGACCACAGATCGCTTCTAGGACTTAGGAGGCTATGAAAATGTGATTAAATTTGGAGTGAGTATATACACTACTACCAGTATAACAAGCACACATACTATTTTTTCATTTTATCAGTTCCCCACCAAGATTAACTTTGTGATAATCTGCAGGTCCCTGTGACCCTGGGGGAATGAGTATCGACCCTGAACAATCATTAGCACTGCATATAAAAAACAGCATCATTGTACTATTATGCTATTTAATTTTGATCTTTACTTTTGAAGAAAGATTTATATCACTTTAATTTAGAAGCAATCATTTCACTATTTTTGCTATCACACAAATTTAACCAGCAAAAAAATTGTTTTAAAATCTTTCTCTAGTATCTCATTGTACTCTTTGCAAGGAATATAATAATATACAAAAGGTAGCCATTCAAGAAGAATTGATTAGATTAATGAAAGATTCAAGATATCATGATTGTATTTTATATTATGAAACAGTGAAATTACATTTGCATCTCTTACTATTGTCCAGGTTTTAATTTATCAAATTATCATTTAAATTCTAATAACTATTACGTTTTAACTATTTAGATGTGGTATTTCATATTTAAGACAAATTTTGGGATACTGAAATAATAATTTAAAATCTTAGATACTATTGTGTTCTCTATCAATTCAGGTATATAAATAAAGCTTCATAGACAAATCATTTTAATCTACAGTCTCTCTTTTGAATCTAAGTTCAGATAGAAGTTGGTGATGGGCAGAAGCAGATAATTGTCAATCTAAGATTTGATAGATAATATTTGTGAAGAAAGGCACAATAAGAAAGTTTTTTTTATGTTATATGTTTTTGGTGGAACAGGGGAATAAAATGAAAATATGCTTCACACAACTCTTTGTTTCGAAAATGAGGTAATCCTGGAAAACCATAAAGAATCACCCATTAACCTCTGCTGGCATCAAGCCAACTTGATACAAATACAGGAATTAAAATTAGTCATTTTTACTTCTGAGAGTAAATAAAACCTCAGCCTACAGAGGCTTCTAAGAAATGTGATGATACCTGGGCTAACAGAAAGAAAACACATTAAAATATATGTTTCACATATATCTTTATGGATAAATGTTTTCAGATTTTT
>NW_017731848.1:1465312-1471792 GCF_001890085.2 Hipposideros armiger
CTCCAGGTTGAGCTGTTGTTCAGCATCTCAGCTGTGGAGGGCAGTGTCACTGGCCCTCATATGTGGGATCTGAACCAGGGTCCTCTGGCATCCCAAGCCAGCTCTTAACCAATGCGCCACTAGGCTGGCCCAATTTATAATACTTTTGATTTAGGTCCTTTCTCTTTTTTCCTTGGTTAATCTAGCTAAAGGCTTTGTCAATTTTATTTATGTCTTCAAAGAACCAACCCTCAGTTTGGTTAATCTTTTTTATTGCCTTTCTGTTTTCTGTTTCATCTATTTGTGGTCTCCTCTATATTTTGGGTGAGGCAACTGTTCGAGCTCAGAGGGGATGGGAGGTGGACCACTGGCTGAGAACAGTTGCAGCGGACTGCTGGCTTGGTTCCTTAGTGACATAAGGATGTAGAATGGGCTCCAAAATTGCCTGGGTTCTCTGGTCAGGCTTAGATGGTTCAGACTGGAAACTACATTCAGCAGCATTTAGGCTGTGAATTAGCTTCCCTGACCTGAGAGGGCAACTGGGTGGGGTCCAGGGCCTGTACAGCCCATTGTTTGGGGACCTGAATCAGGCCAGAGTATGCACTGAATTCCTTAGTCAGGTGAAGTCACCAGTTTTGCTCTGCAGATGGGGGAAGTTGTGGGCTGTACTCTCTGTTCAAGTGTTACCATATGTAGGGCTATAGAAGGGTCTGTGTAGCTTTCCATGTGTTCTGGTTAGGTTTACTGGTCATACAGGCTGAAGGCTGTATTCAACAGTAAGCGAGTCTATGAATTAGATTCCCTGCCTGAGTACAGCAGGAGAAGCAGCTCTAAAGCTGGTAAAACTCTTGTCTTAACTCAAGCTGGTCTACATCCCAACATGCTTGACAGAGTAGGGCCACTAGCTTTTTGTGCAAATTATTGGCTCTGCCAGCCTGCCTCTTGGCTAGAGTGCCTTTGGGTCACAGAGCTTCTAGGAGTTGTCTTTAGCCCTTTTGTTCAGATGGGGCAGAAGATACTCTCCATAGCAGGTGAGGCTGTGATTCAGCTCCTTGCCTGGGCTTGGGTAAACCAGGCTCTGGGGCCGGCAAGATGACTTGTCTGAGGATCCAGTCAGGGAGATCTGCACCCTGCCAAATTCCCTGCTCAGAGTGCACCCCTGATGTGGTTCTGCAGATGAGTGAAGTCATTGGTTGGAATTACTACTTGGAATTGCTGGTATGAACTTGTAAAATCTATGTGCTGGTGGTTGCAAGCTCCTCTCCCCTTCTCTGTTACAGTCTGATTCCCAGTGGTTGAGCCCCACAGAGTCCCATGCAATCCCTGTTCAAGAAAAGGGTAGGGGACCGGCCGAGTGGCATGTTGGTTAAGAGTTGGCTTGGGATGCCAGCTCTGAGCAGCAGGGCCCTGCTTCGGATCCCACATGAGGGCCAGTGATGTTGCGCCCTCTACAGCTAAGATGGTGAACAACAGCTCGACCTGGAGCTGGACTGCTGTGAGTCACCGGTGATGGCATAGGCTGCAGTGGGGCTGGCCGGCAGTGGGCTGAGCTTTTGTGAGCTGCCGTGAGCTGGTGAATGACTACCTCACCCAGGAAGGGCACAATGATAATACCAACATGGGCCAGTGAAGTGATATCCTTCACAAGCAGACTAAAGAACAAAAGGACAGCAACTTGTCTGTTTACTTTCCCCATTCCCCAATAAAATCTTAAAAAAGAACAAATTAGGGACTCCCACAAAATGACCCACAATGCTTGGGGGGCATTGGGTTCTCTTCTCATTGAAGGAACTGGAGATTTGGGGGAGACCTCCCCCCATGGTGCTGCACTGCACTGGGGGAAGGTCTGTGTAGTCAGTACATAGCTACTTCTCTTACCCTTCTCATGCAGTCTGTCTTGTTCTCTTTGGTATGTGTGTTTGGGGTGGGGGAAGGTTCAGCCTCACCCCCATGTGCTATTGTAGGATTCTCTAAATGGTGTCTTATTCTTGAATATGTGTTAGTTGTTCTTGTGAGGAGGGTGAAATTATGAACAACTTATGTTGCCATCTTGATGATGTCACTCTCTTGCAATGATTTATGGCAAGTCTGTCTCAAAACACTATTTTATATATTAATTGTCATAAAATGCTCACATGGTAAAAAAATCTGTGTATGCATGTATTATATACTCAATTCTGTATTTCCTTACTTTTATAATATGTAAAAAGGAAACCTGGTACAGCACTCCACTTCTTCTATTGGCAAGGCATGGAGGGAAAGATAGGTTGGGTGAAGGGTTTGTTCAGTTGTGTTTTTCAAATAGTTGGCAGGAATACATACAAATTATGTCTAGTTATACTTTTGGAGGTACCTGAACTCCTGGTTTCTGAGGAAAACCTACACCCAGGGTAATGTTCCGGAATGCAGTCCCATCTGTAACCCTCATCAAAGCAGAGCATATAGCAATGATTGAAAGATTTAATGTACAGGCGCAGATGACACTCCCAGCAGGCCTGTAGTCAGTGAATGTTCTACTACTTTTCTCTATTTGGCCGTAACTTCACCCAAGAACCCAATTTTAGAAAAGCTCCTGTAAACTTAGCTACTTTCTCTAGAAACACAATGAAATAACAACCCAAAGCTGTATTGTGCTCACCAACATAATATTACCAAGCAACTGTCATTAGGTGGTTTCCTTTACGTAAAACTATTTTGTAATTTTCTAATGAATTTTTAGCTATACTTTTTTTTTTAATTTTTATTTTAATAGAATTTCAAACTTAGAACAAAGTTGCAAAGGTACCATGACTCACGAATACCCAGAACCCAGATTCAACAACTGAGGACACTTAACTGCATTTGTTTTATTGTATTCACTACCTACCTATCCACCTACCTTCCCACCTAGACATGTATCTGGCAGGAATATCACCTAAGTGATGCTGTGTTCTTCTTATTATACTTTATCCAATAGGCTGTTACAGTGTCAATATTTCTATTCTTATTATTGGTTATTTTAACTCTGATCACTTGATTAAAGTGATATCTCCTAGGTACTATTTTTTTTGTGTAATAAATAATTACTTTGTATTTTGTGGGGAGGAACTTTGAGAGTATGTAAATTTAGCTTTTCTTATGAAAACTTCACACTAGTTTTAGCATTCATTGAGGATTTTTGCCTGAAAGAATTATTACTATAATTTTTGCCAAATGGTGGTTTTCTCTTTCCATTTTCTTTACGTAAAACACTAATGATCTCATTCTTTATTTTCATGCTCAAACTGCTGCAGATCTGTGGAACAGTGGAATAACTTTAAGCTAGCTTCTGTGTCATTTTTGACATTGCCTCATCATGCTTTGAAGACTCCCTTATTTTCCGGCACACCAATATGTTCTAAGCTTATTTGTATTTTCCCTGCCGCCATGCCTGAATGAGCCATTTCTCTAATGAGCCCTGATTCCTGTTAGTGGTGAATGGTTTGTAGAAACCAAAAAATAATGAGCTAGGTGTACTTATTGACACTTGAGTCACAATTTCCAGCCCCANCTAATATGCTTTTGCTTTTTTCCCCTGTAATATATAGAAAGCTATTTAAAAAGTCACTAATTTATATTCTAAAACATGATTTTAATAACTGTAAAGAATTCTATGTAGGTATACAAATAATTTGGTCAGGTATGCATTTTAGATCATTTCTTAATCTTGACTATTATAATCAATGCTACTATGATTTATTTCCAGTTTTATTGAGAAAAAAATGACATATCTTACTATATAAGTTTAAGGTGTACAGCATGATGACTTGATTTACATATCTTGTAAAATGATTGCTACAATAGGTTTAGCTAACATCCATCTTCTCTTATAGATACAATAAAAAGAATGTAAAAGAAGAAAAGTATGTTCTCCTTGCAATGAGAACGCCTCGGATTTACTCTTAACAACTTTCCTGTGTATCATACAGCAGTACTAGCTATAATCATCCATTGATGAATGCTGAAGCTGTTTCCATATCTTGGTTATTGTAAATAATGGATAAAGAAATTATATATATATATATATAATGATATATGTATATGGAATATAAGTATATGGAATATTATTCAGCAATAAAAAAAATGAACAAGAAAATCTTATTTGCAACAACATGGATGGACCTTGAAGGCATTATGCAAGTGAAGTAAGTCAGACAGAGTAAAACAAATATTGTGTGAGCATGGGGGGTGCAGATATCTTTTAACATGTTTTCCTTACCTTTGGATATAGTCCCAGAAGTGGAATTGCTGGATCATATGATAGTTGTATTTTTTAATTTTTTTAGGATTCTCCATGCTGTTTTCCATAATGGCTGTGCCAATTTATAATCCCACTAACAATGCACAAGGGTTCCCTTTTCTCCACATCCTCACTAGCATTTGTTATCTCTTATCTTTTTGGTGATGGCCATTCTAACAGATGTGAGGTGATATTTCATTGTGGTTTTAATTTCCATTTCCCTAATGACTAGTGATGTTGAATATCTTTGCATGTACCTGCTGACCTTTTGTATTTCTTCTTTGGAGAACTGTCTATTGATGTCCTTTGTTCACTTTGTAATTGGGCTATTTGGTTTTTTGCTATTGAGTTGTATGAGTTTACATATTTTGGATATTAACCACTTCTGAGATATATGGTTTACAAATATCCTCCCCCCCCCCTTTTTGTAGGTTGTCTTTTCACTTTATGGATGTTTCTTTTGGTATGAAAAAGTTGGCGATAGTTTCATTTATTTTTTATTTATTTATTTATTTATTTTTATTGTGCTTTAGCTATCATATCCAAAAATTAATTACCAAGACTATGTAGAGGAGCTTTATTTCTAAGTTTTCTTCTAGGAGTTTCATGGTTTCGGTTCTTACATTTAAGTCTTTCATCCACTTGAGTTAATTTTTGTGAATGATTTAAGATGTGATTTAAGATATGGGTCCAGTTTCATTGTTTTACATATGCATAGCCAATTATCCCCACACAATTTATTGAAGAGACTGTCTTTTCACTATTGAGTATTCTTGGCTCCCTTGTCAAATATTAGTTGACTGTAAATGCTTGGGTTTATTTCTGGGCTCTCAGTTCTGTTCCATTGAGTTGCTTTTCTGTTTTTATACGGTACCATACTGTTTTAATGGCTAAAGCTTTATAGTATAGCTTGAAATCAGGAACTGTGATGCTTCCTGCTTTGTTCTTCTTTTACTGGATTGCTTTTGCTTTTCAGAGTCTTTTGTGGTTCCATATACATGTTAGGAATGTTTTCTCTACTTCTGTAACACATGTCATTGGAATCCTGATAAGGACTGCATTAAATCAAATCTATAGATGGCTTTTGGTAGTACTGACATTTTAATAATGTTAATTTTTATAATCCCTGAACACAGGGTATCTATCCATTTATTTGTATCTTCTTTGATTTCCATCACCAATGTCTTATAGTTTTCAGAGTAGAGCTCTTTCATCTACTTAGTTAAATTTATTCCTAAGTATTTTATTGTTTTTATGCTATTGTAAATGGGTTTGGTTTCTCTATTTCTTTTTCAGGAATTTGTTAGTTACTGATTTTTGTAAGTTAATTTTGTATCCTTCAACACTATTGATCTCATTGATTAGATCTAACAGTGTTTCGGTTGAGTCTTGAGGATTTTCTTTATATAAAATTATGTCATCTGGAAATAGAGACAATTTAACTTTTTCCTTTCCAGTTCTGATACCTTTTAATTTCTTTTTCTTGCCTGATTGCCCTATCTGGGACATCTAGTACTATATTGAATAGGAGTGAGAACTCGAGTCATTTTCCTGATCTGAGAGGAAAAATATTCAACATTTTACTATTGAGTAGGATGTTACCATATTTCCCCATGTATAAGATGCAACCTTTTTTGAAAAATTTGGGGTCTAAAAACTGGGTGCGTCTTATGTAGTGGTTGTACATTTTTTTTACTTGCATTTCCTGCTTTTTTCGCTCTTGTTTTTGCGCTCATACAACCACTGTATAAGACGCAGCCAGTTTTTAGACCCCAAATTTTTTGAAAAAGGATGTGTCTCATACATGGGGAAATATGGTAGTTGGTTTTCATATATGACCTTTATTACTATGTTGAGATATGTTTCTTCTGTGATTAATTTAAGAGCTTTTATTGTAAATAGATGTTAAATTTTGTTAAATACTTTTTCTGCATCTGTTAAGATAATCATATGATTCTTCTCTTTTATTCTATTAATGTGATGTATCACATTGATTAATTTACTTATGTTGAATCATCCTTGTATCCAAGGAATAAATCCCACTTGATCATGGTGAATAGTCCTTTTAATGTGCTGCTGAATTTGATTTTCTAGTATTTTATTGAGAATTTTTGCATCTATATTCATCAGGGTTGTTGGCCTGTAGTTTTCTTTTCTAATAGAGTCCTTTTTTGGTTTTGGTATCAGGATAATGCTGGCCTCATAAAATGAGTTTGGAAATGCTCTTTCTTAATTATTTGGAA
>NW_017731848.1:1478947-1488509 GCF_001890085.2 Hipposideros armiger
ATTATTTTCATTGCTCCTCTATAACTGTAATTTTGCTACTGTTATGAATCGTAATGTAAATATCTTTTTGTTTTCCGTTGGTCTTAGGCGACCCCTGTGAAAGGGTCCTTCGACCCCCAAAGGGGTCGCGACCCACAGGTTGAGAACTGCTGCTAGAGAGTAGAGCTCTAGTCCTCTGTGATGGTGGTGAGAAGTGAGAGCTGCCTGCCTGTTTTGGAGAGGGGAGGGTTTTTTTGGCATCTAACCACTACCTATAAAGACTTTCAAACAACCCTCCAGCTCTTAGTAGCACCGAGAAGCCTTCCTTCAGAGATATTTAGGGGTCAGCTTTTCTCAGCCAGATAGGTCTGTTACCACTGTTACATCCACTTTTGAGCTTTCAAATTTTGTTGGTATCTTTTTCCACTGTCATATCTTGGACTCTCATCTTTGTTTTTGCAGATTTATGTCTCTTTTATTCCTTTACTGTATTATCAGTGAATTTTTGAGATAGAAGAGAAAGAAGCACATCGTGCAATCTATCATGTTATATGCAAGCCTCAAATCTTATCTATATTCAGTGTACTTTTGAAAAAGGTCAACTTTAAATAAATTAGTGTATTTAATTTTTTAAAACATGAAACATGTTAGATATAAATAAAAATAAAACTAATAAATAATTAGAATTATTATGCATGATTGGGAGAGGCATATTATGTGAAGTTAAAATGCAAGACTCATTTGGATGCATCCTGTTCAAGTCAAAAACAGTGAAATCAATATCTTTGGATGAACACACACTGTGTTGGAATACATATAGTATTTGATTTGAAGTCCATGTTATTACTATTTTTGAATTGTGAATACTGCAGTCTGTGTTGGTATTGGACATTTCAGAAATGACTTCAACAAAAGATCTATTCAGGATAAGACAGTTACAAAAATTCAATAAAACAATTTTAAGTGAATGTTCAATCATGAAACATTTTATCATGTATCAGCAAAAAAACCTTATTATTCAGTATTTCTTATTGTTATGATGCACAGAAGTTATTCAATAATAATAGCTTTAAATTATAAAAGTATTTCAATGAAAAGATGAAAAAAAAGTTGTATTTTGATTTTGAGCTACACCCAACCTCTGATCTGCTAACTCTTCTTGGTTTAGTTCGCTTTTTAAACTTGATTCTTGTAAGGACTAATGATCTATTAATGAAGTGTCAGTCTTTTATAAAAAATTCTATTTCCTACCCTGCCTACTTTCTCCAACCCCTTACATTTTCAACAGCTTGACCTATCAGGCAGACCTTGGCTGTAAGTGGTCTTGAAACAGCTAAGTGCAAGCAGTACAGCTCTCAATATTTCATCAACTCTCTGTTCTACTGTATAGTTCATTACTGTATACTGTATAGTTCATTACTCAGCTTATATCTTGTCTTGCTTTGATGAGTATTGGGTAGTAAAAGACTGGGTCCACGTGTTTTTTAACTTAATAAATGTTTATAACTTCCTGCCGAACTACTATTATAAACCAATCAGAGCTTTTTCTACATGTAAGGAGTTCTTTATATAAATCAAGATTTTGACATTCTAAATTAAGTAGTTGTAAAAGAGTTAAATTGTTGAGGTTTTCATTCTGTAACATAAAGTAGGATTTTTAACAAAACATCATTCTAGAAAATGGGGAAAATTTAGAAACATAAGTAGTGAATATTATAATTTGATAGTCCTGTAGAAACCTAAGCATCAATGTGGAAAAGTGAACATAAGCAAGAAAAGAAAACCCACAGTGTAGAAAAGGAAAAAAGCTGAATTTTAAAAAAAGTGCTTAATCATTGTTATTGATAATAAATACATATTTGGGTAGTGCCCAATGAAGAATAAAAGTGAAGACAGATTTAAAGATAGCTGTGGCCATAGAGGAAATGACTACAGCTCATTGTGGCTATTTCTCCATCAAGAAGTAAACAAATTATTTACACTAAGGGAGAATAGTCAATTTAGCAACCAACGAAGCTCCATTATTACTAAATCTTCTGTAGCATTGTGTAAGCCTGATCTAAATAGCCTGAAACCTCTCTGAAGTCACCTAACAATTTTCAAGACAAAGAGTAAAAAGAATACACTGGTTAAAATAAAAGGCTGTAATAAGAAATCTAATATTTTTAGAGGACAACAACTACCACTTAGCATGATCCAGGAGTTCATTTATAATAGTTATTTGTCAGACACAAACAGGAAACCACTGTGAAGTATCAGTTTCTACAAGATATATATCCCAATTGCTTATGAGACTGTACTTGACATTGTTGAGTTCTTTGTTCTTTGGAATTGAAGGGCTCTATTAAATAACAAAAGGCTCTTCTTGTATGGACTATTGCCTCTAATTTGTATTATAAATTTCTGCAAATGACAGTTCAAAGTCAAGATAGTTAACACCATAAGTGCTATTACCTCCAACGTGTGAACAATTTTAAGTGTTGCAGCTGATTTGTATGATTTAATTTAAAAACACTCTATAGCTGGTTTGTTTAGTAGGAATTTAAAATATTCTTATTGATTGGTAGTTACACTCTTGGTGTTCTTAAATTGTTTGATAACTGTGTAAGTATTATTTTATTATTTTTACAAGGAGAAAAAGAGAACTGATGGCAAAACCATATTGAAATTCCTCATAATCACAATAAACAAAAAAGATACTGTAGAATACATACTCTCCAGACCACTGTATATCTGAAATTGATATTTTTAAAGTGATAAAAATATTAAAACTGAGTTATAGAGAGTTAACAGATAATGAAGAGTTGATGAAAGTATTTATGTGTGTTTGAATAGGCTGTAAGTTGAAATTTTTTTTCTATCATTTTCTTTTTATGTCAGAGGCATCATAGTTCTAAGCAGGGTTATACTACTTAGTTTATAATACATTCTCATCATTATTATTATTGCAAGGGCTAGTTCTTGGTTTTATTTTTATTTTTATTTTCCTCTTAATCATCTGCTTCCACTTCTTTTCTCCTTTCCCCTATAGATTCTCATATTTATAATTTGATTGATTACCTCAGTGTGTTTGTGTGTGGGTGTGTGTGTGTGCTCGTGCGTGCATGTCTGTAATCTTATAAAATGCACAGTAATGTTTGTGTTGTTTCATTATGCTCTAGTTTGCACAAATTATGTTATGACATTGTACTTTAATGTACACATTGTTCTCATTTCTGCAACAGTTTCCGTTCCCATTATTAGTCCATGAGAGTCCCCTAACTCTCATAGCCTGATGGGTTTGGTATTACATGCAATTCTAATTTCTGCCAAATTTACTCATGTAAAGAGATAAGGCTTCCTTGCATTAATGTGCATTTCTTTGACTACAAGGTGTTTATTCCTTGATTTCATATATAGTAAATATCAGTTCCCAGTCTGCCATTCATCTGTCTATCATGTGTGTTGATAATCAGAAATCCTTCATTTTGACATAGTCACACACAGGAAAATTTTGATTTTTGTTTTATATAGAGTACATTGCTGAATTTATTTTCGTAAATTTAGTTTGAGAACCTTTGTTCTTTGGATTGGAGCATTTAATTAATTTCTATTTTACATGTTTACATTTGTTAGGGCTATTTTTGCCATCTCATTTTATATTCTATATTCAATATAATTGTTTGATTTATTTTTGTTTTTTTTTTTGCCCAGCTCCTCCCACTTCAAAAGTTTTGCATTCATTTTTTTACTGGTGGCAAATTCTAATTATTAAGACCATAATTATAGTAATATTTGCCTCTAAATATTATGTAATTGCTCATGATTTACTTCTCTTTCTTGCTGTTGGGAATTTTTTAAGGCTAATCTCGAAGAATGTATTATGACATCAAACGACTGATACTGATATTCATATTGAAAAGTTTAGTTTTTCTTTGCATTCATATGTTCATTTGGTGAGATAGATATAAACTTACAGGTTAAAAATAATGATCTTTTAACTACTTAAATATGACTGTTTGCTTTATATACCCAGAGTTACTGTTGAAAAGTTTTATAAAAATCTTAATATTTTTCCTTTGCTTATTTCTCTGGAAACTTGTGGAAATTTCTCATTGTCTTTAATTTTCTCACTTTATGGATTTTATTTAAGTGTAGGTCCAAAAAATTTTGTATAGCATTCTATGATCTATTTAACTTAACAACATTTTATTTTATTTTCACCACTTCTGATTTTTTCTTGATTATATAGTTATATATAAATGTTGACATATTTAATTCTATATTTTATACCACTTTGCTATTGAAAAATATATAATTGATACATGTTTTCATTGATGATGTTTTCAACAAGATTTTTTACCTAATAGTCTAGTTTATTAATTAATTACTTGGCTATATACATTCTACTATTTAAACCATCAATTCATATCTTTAGGTCAACAATATTTTTAACATAGAGTACAATTGGGCTTACAATTAGTTATTTGTATTTCTGTATACTAGCAGTTAATAATTGCAAATAAAAATTTACCATAAAACATAAAATACTAAGAAATAAATTTAACAAAAATTGTGTAAGTCCTCTACACTGAAAACTACAAAACATTGCTGAGAGAAAATAAACAAGACCTAAATAAATGGGGAGATATACCACATTTATGGATTAGAAAACTCAATATTGTTAAGATGTCAGTTCTTCCCAAACTGATCTATAGATTAAAAAAAACCGATCAGGATCTTATCAGGATTTAAAAAATTATTACTATTATTATTATTATTATTATTTTGAAATTGACAAGCTGATTCTAAAATGTATACAGATATGCCAGCAACAAGAATAGATAAGGCAATCTTGAAAATGTAAGACTAAGTTGAAGACTTGTACTGTATAATTTCACAACTTACTGTAATGCTATTGTTTTCAAGGAGGTGAGATATGGCATAAGGAAAGACAAATAGAGCTAGGAATCCAGAAATAAATGTATACATATACATACACATGTACATACACATATACCGTATTATCCATGTATAACACGCTTCCATGTATAAGATGCACCTTAATTTTGGGGCCCAAAATTTGAAAAAAATGTATTACATAAAGTTATTGAACTCAAGTTTTATTCAGAATAAAATTCATACAACTCCTCATCATTTGTGGGAAATGCAAGTAAAAAAGTCTACAACCACTGTATAAGACGTACCCAGTTTTTAGACCTCAAAGTTTTCGAAAAAGGATGCATCTTATACATGAGGAAATATGTTATGTGTGTGTGTGTATGTGTGTGTATGTGTGTGTGTGTATTTACAGTGAAATGATTTTTGACATATGTCAAAGTATTCACTGCTAAAAATAACATATTCTATTTATAGTTTACTGTGCCTAAAACACTTGTCTTGTGTATTTTGTCCAGTTTTATGCTTATTTAGAGAAGGAGGGAAAGTTTAATCATGGCCCTTTTAATTTCATTTCTGTAGAATTTTAATATATTTAACTTCATGATATCAATTGGAGCTTAAGGCTTAATGGCATTTTTTGTCAATAAAGCATTAATAAATATTCTGTTTCTATGTACATTTTTACTGGTATGTGACATCTTAACAGGTAAACGCAGAATTTAGCACTAGAATATTTTTCCCTTACCATTACCTCTAGCTTTACAAATACACAGATTTTAGATGTAATTCAGCCCAAGAAACAAAGCCACTCTGTGTACTTAAGTCTGAAGGTCTGAATATAGAAGTGACAGGCTTACCTCACCATAGAAAGAGGTGGGGGTTGTGAAGGTCAGTGAAGACTATTTCAGTGTGCTGTACCGATGTGGGTTTCTCAAGAAGTTCAGCTGAGATTGCTCCATATATTATGTTTGCACGCTCATTTGCTAGCAACTTCCCCTGGAGAATAATGGCTTCTCCTGCTCTTCCTTTCCCAAATCCCATGTCTGTACTTGATAAACTCTAATCTGGAAGCACATAGAGAAGAGGATTCTGAGAAATATAGTACCTGGCTTCCCCTCTGGGCTGTGCAGGAAAAAACATACAAAAACCCACCCATCTCAAATATGGGAAAGATTTTGAAAATTATTTTCATTTTAGAGAATTTTGAATGTACTTTGTTTTGGTTCTGTAAACATTTTATGTGCTTAATAAATCTTTCCTGAGTGAACGCTGCTGCACAATTTAAATATGTTTGAGAATGTCTGAATTATTTTGCACATAGAAAAATAATATTTCAATCAATTATTAAAATAACTATAATAGTCTTCAGAGAAGACACTTAAAAATTTAAATTAAACTCTCCATATGTCTATGATTTTAAATAAATGTAAAATGTTTCAAGATTACCTACATGTATGAAGATACTCTGGTTATATAGCACTCAAAATTAAATCTAAGGAACCAATGGAATAAAAAGTGTGTACTTAAAAGGTAGGAAAATCTAAATTTTGATCCCTGATTGGGCATTTTTCTAAATTACAGGTATACAACAGTAAAAAAAAATAGCCAAAACTCCCTCCATAAAGTTTATATTTTTATTAACTAGAGCCAGAAAATGAGCAAAATGAATAACTAAAATATCAAATATGTTAGATATTAATAATTGATATAGAGACAAAAATTAAAGGAAGAGGTATTGAAAGTATTCATCGGGCGGGGGTGTTGCAATATTAAATAGTGTCATTAGAGAAAGCTTCATTGAAATTATAACATTTAAGTCACTTGTAGAAGTTGATCACTCTAACATTTCTCCATGTCCTTCTCCCCTATACACTTTGTTTTCCATCCTTTTTGATTTTCTCTCCTTAGTAATTATAATTCTCTAGATATAAATACATATTTATCTTGTTTACTGACCCCAGTATGATACACGCTTCACGAAGACAGTGATTTTTGAATGTTTTGTTCACTGTTGTATTACCAGCTCCTAGAAAGTGCTTATCTCATGTGAAAAAGTGATAAACATAAATAAGAAATTGAATGAGTGGCTGAAGAAAAGCATTTCCGGAAGAGGGAACAGCAAGTGTAAAAGCAGTGAAGTACGAGTGTATCTGGTAAATTAAATGAAAAACCAAAAGGCAAATGTAACTGTAGTGGAGTGAGTTTGGGAAACAACAGTGAATGAAGATAGAAAAGTAACAAAGTAGGATTTGGGTGGCAGCTAATATAGGGCTTTAGGTCACTGTGATAACTTTGGCTTCTGCTTTGAGTGAGATGGAAAGCTATTTGGATGGGTCATATTAGTGGCAAGACCTCACTTTTATTATTATAAGATCACTCCGACTGTTGTGATGAGAATTATTTGAAGAGCCAAGAATGGAAGCAGAGAGACCAGTTAGGAGGTTATTGCAATAACAGCCTTCCCAATATTTGCTATTGTCCAATTTCTGTACCTTTTTGTCTAGAGAGCTATTTCTCCACTCAGTTCAGAGCAAGGAAAAATAAAAGCAAATATAAAGTGTTATTATAAGCAAAGTAGAGAGAAATATACTGAAATTTTTATGACTTGGCTTAAATCATATACATGAAAGTAAACAGTTTATACCTAGTATTAAGTGCTCTTAGTAATTCAAATTTTTAAAATTTCACTGAATGTAAATGTGAATGAAAGGCACACTTTAAATAATATAAAATTTTCTAGCATAAGAAAATTTTAACCCCATATTTTTGTATTTAGGAAAAAGTCCTTCAATTATGTTTGAATGACAATATAATATTTTATAACACTGATATAAAATAAATAGTTTTGGACAGTTGAATTTAAAAATGAGACTCTTACAGTTAGTCAACACATTTCTTACTCTAAATAAAATAATTTAGCCATAGAAGAACTACTTTGGAAATTGTGTCTACACCTAAATCTGGCAAATAATTGGATCTTAAATCTCCATTTCTTTTTTTTTTTTTAAAGATTTTTTTATTGGGGAATTGGGGGAAGGGGAACAGACAAGTTGCTGTCCTTTTGTTCTTCAGTCTAGTTGTGGAGGACGTTGCTTCACTGGCCCAAGTTGGCACCATCATTGTGCTCCTCCCGGGCGAGGCAGATCAGTCGCCGGCTTCTGGATGGCCACTCACTGTGGCTGCTGGCCGCTCACGCTGGCTGCTGGCTACACACGGTAGCCCATGGGAACCCACTGCCACAGGGGCTGCAGCCTATGCCGTCGCCGGTGACTCACAGCAGCCCAGCTCCAGGTTGAGCTGTTGTTCAGCATCTTAGCTGTAGAGGGCAGTGTCACTGGCCCTCATATGTGGGATCCTTACTGGGGCCCTCTGGCTTCCCAAGCCAGTTCTTAACCATCGCGCCACTCGGCCGGCCCTTAAATCTCCATTTCAATAAATTAAGTTGCAAGTAGTCATAAACTTACACATGACTGTAATGTGGATGCCGACAATCAATTCTATTCTGTGTCAGTAGGGTTGAAGTGCCTTAACACTTTATAGTAATAGGTTTGATAAAACAGCTTTGGTAAAACTGTGCATCAGAGAAACAATCTTCCTTTCCCTGACACACACACACACTCACTGACTAACAATAATTTATCAACTCCCAGAGATCACTGACAAATATTCTAGCCAATAGACAATAGTGAGTCCTGTTCTACATCTTGTATTTATATACTGGAAGGTATTTTAATTATGTTTTATTTCCTTAGAGATTAACAGTAACTAACATTTAATACATGCATATCATACATGCTACATGCTTTGTATATGTGCTCTCATTTAACAATCACTGATACCCTGTGAGTAATGTCTTATCAAAATACTCATTTTATGGATTAAAGATTTAAATATAAGACCTGAAACCATAAAACTTCTAGAAGAAAATATGGGGTCTAAATTTGCAGACATTACCCTGAGCAGTATTTTTATTGATACATCCCCACAGGCTAGGGAAGTAAAAGAAAAAATGAACATATGGGACTACATCAAACTTAAAAGTTTTTTCACAAAAAAAGAAACCATCAATAAAACAAAAAGGAAGCCTACTGAATGGGAGAAGGTATTTGTCAACGAGATATCTGATAAGGGGTTAATATCCAAAATATACAAAACGCTCATGCAACCTAACACCAAAAGAACAAACAACCCAATTAAAAAATGGGCAGGGGATATGAAGAGACATTTCTCTAAAGAGTACATACAGATGGCCAACAGGCATATGAAAAAATGTTCAGCCTCACTTAGCATTGGGGAAATGCAAGTAGAAACCACAATGAGATACCACCTTACTCTGGTCAGAATGGCTATCATCAATAAATCAACAAATAACAAATGCTGGCGAGGTTGTGGGGAAAAGGGAACCCTGGTGCACTGTTGGTAGGACTGCACTGGTGCAGCCATTATGGAAATCAGTATGGAGGTATCTCAAAAAACTGGAAATGGAGCTACTTTATGAGCCAGCAATTCCACTCTTAGGTATTTATCCAAAAAACCCCGACATTAATCCAAAAAATATATGCACCCCTTTGTTCATTGTGGCGCTATTCACAATAGCTAAGACTTGGAAACAACCAAAATGCCCATCAGTAAATGACTGGATTAAGAAACTGTGGTACATTTACACAATGGAGTATTACTCAGCTATAAAGAAGTAGGAAAT
>NW_017731848.1:1489070-1492047 GCF_001890085.2 Hipposideros armiger
AATCAAACTATAAGTATTAGATATTGTTCTTAAACAAATCTAGCATGATATAAACAGATCCAGATGAAAACTGTCAAATGTTAATACTCATTAAAAAAATGGTGTTCCTTTATGTTGAATAAAGTCAAATATGTAAAGAAAAAAATACTCATTTTAGAAATGAGAAAACAAGGTTAAAGGTTAATCCCCAAGTTCATGCACTCTGTAAGTGGCTTGGCAGAGATTCAAATTCTGATTTTATAAAGTGGCTATTACCCACTGTGCAAAGACCGTAATTTGAAACTTCACTGGGTGTAGTTACCTATAGATATTAAAAATAAAGCACTTGTTAAATAAAATAATCCTTAATTGCTTATTTTAAAAACATGGTTCCTCTAAAAATTAGCTAGTTTCTGAAGTTGTACTTCTTGGGCCAGTTAACCAAATAGATTCTTTCTCCCATGAGAAGAGGGGTGAGAAGGGGTCAGAATTCTATAAAGAATACACTAATGGAAATGATTTACTTTTAGATACCTGGAACTAGTATCTGGAATTTGACTGTAGAAACAGGACTTAGGTATAAAGTCATTCATAAGCCAATCTCATGTTCTTTTATCTATTGGTGTATAAGAAACAATTCCACAACGAAGGAGCTTACAACAGTACCATCGTCTCACATAGTCCTATGGGTTACCTGGGATCAGCAGGGATGTTCTCACTTGGTGTCTTTTGTGGCTCCAGTCACATTGTAGTCACATGGAGGCTTGACTGGGCTGGTCACCCAAGATGGCTTACTCACATGGCAGGCAGTTGATGGCTGTTGGCTACAAGCTCAGCTTGAGGTGTTACTTGGATCTCCTGTGTTGTTCTGAGGCCTTTCAGTGTTACTGGGTGTTTCAGAATAGGGAAATTGAGTTCCCAGAGAGACAGTGTCAGCACCAAGCTGAATATTCTAAGAAATTCGGTCAGAAGCTGCAAAGGTTTTCCAGAATATCACTTCTCCCTTACTATACAGGTCAAGCAAACCAGTAAGTGGAGAGGAATTAGATTCCTCCTCCTCTTTTCGGAGCACTGTAATGTGGGTGTAGAGTAAAGAAAGTGATGGTGGCCATGTTTGGAAATTAAATGCTATACTTATAAATCAAATCTTTGTCATAATTTGTCAATAGTTTGAATTATACTTGAAAGTAAATTGATAGATTATGCAATGAAGCACTGGCATGAAACATTTGATTGAAAGCATCTCCTGTGGCCTCCAAGATTTCGCCTTTTGAAAGATTAGATTTGAGCTTAGACAAGAAAACAGAAACAAAAAAACTTGCTGATGTACTATACTTAAAGCTTCTATCTGTTGGCTTGGCTATGAGACTTTATTGAGCAAGCTTTGTGGAATTAATTTGAATTTGCTTTTGCAGTGGACCACCAGGGGTAAACTTGGCCTTTCTGGGTTTAATAATAGAAAAAACATTGTTCATATGAAAGAAGGTGAAATTCATTTGTTTTATTATATAAATGAATTATAATAGTTTGAGTTATTTCCTTTCCTAGTCATTGGTTTAGAAAGAGTGATTTTGTTATTGATTTAAATGAATGACACTCCTAGGGTGAGATTTCATTTTCATTAAATAGCCAAAGGAAGATTTTTAGTTGCTGATTCCCTGAATTCATAACAACCACATCAGTTATTTACTTCTCTTCACAAGACCTGTACTACTATATGCATTCATAAAACTAGAAACCGGAACATCTAAAAGAATGAGAAGGAAGAGTTGGGAAGAATAAGAATGTCTGAAATTCATTCCTGCCTGATGGACAGAAATAAGTGTGGGGTGGGAATGATTAGAATATCTTAATTTCTAGGAAGATAAGAAGCTAGAATATCCAGGACTCAGGTAAGAAGGTAGTTATTTAAGAGGTGAGGAAAATTTTAATAATTAAATGTAATAAAAGCAATTCAAAATCAATGACATAAAACATGGAGTTAAAGGAAGCTGGATAAACAAGAAACATCAGTTTATAGGAAGTGTCAGAGCATTAAGGATTGTTTACAGCTAAGGTGCAGGGTAGTAGAGTGAAGGCACAATAGAGTAAATGAAAGAAAAAGAGATTTGACATCAGGCAGACATGGATTCTTTTCTAGCTTTGACTTCTGACAAGATACTTAAGTAACACAACATTTAAATTCTCAGCTGTAACATTTTCAAAAATGGTATTGGAGGTAATATTTTAACATTGTGAGGGATAACTCTTTCTTTCCTTCGTTTTCTTTCTTTCTTTCGTTTTCTTTCTTTCTTTCTTTCTTTCTTTCTTTCTTTCTTTCTTTCTTTCTTTCTTTCTTTCTTTCTTTCTTTCTTTCTTTCTTTCTTTCAACTATCTAGCTATCTCTATCTGTTTTATACAGCTGCCATATCATGGGTGGTTTCAACAACCAAAGTTTATTATTGTCTCATAGTTCTGTAAGTCTGAAGTCACGTTGACAGCAGGGTTTGTTCCTTCTGAGGACTATAAGGAAGAATCTGTTTCATGCTTCTCTCCTAGTGTCTGGTGGTTTGTTGCCAGCCTCTGGCATTTTTTGGCTTGTAGAAACATTATATTGATCCTTGCCTTATCTTCACATGGCACTTCCCTTGTGTGTGTATCTGCTTCTGTGTTCAAAGTTACCTTACTTAAAACGACACCAGTCATATTGGATTAGGGCCTACCCTGATGACCTCATCTTAACTTATTACTTTTGCAACTCTATTTCCAAGGTCATATTCTGAGGTACTGGGGGGTCTTTAGGACTTCAATATATGAATCGCAGGGTATGCAATTAATTAATAGCAGGTATTGTTAAAACATTTTGTAATTATGAAAGTCAGTGGGTTAAAGAAGATATCATAAAATACAGATCCTTTTCTCTCATGTCATTTTCACATTTCAGAAATATAAATGCTTCCTTAAAGGATCAGTATGATAGAGGAATGTTTTCTGCCCTGTAGCAGGAGCACACAGCAAT
>NW_017731848.1:1492775-1507078 GCF_001890085.2 Hipposideros armiger
CCTCCTTCCCTTTCTTTTCTCCCTTCCTTCCTTTCTGTCATTCTTTTGTTTTTGATGGGAGACTTAAAAAAATGACCCCACATTCTCAAGGACAGGCTGTTCTGGAGCAATGCTAATGGCCACTGGAAACATTTTAGTTCATTCAGTTGATCAATAGCAATTCTTCTTAGTAAACACACCTCCGAAAGCCAACAAATCTGTGATAGCCCTATACTTTGGAAAATCAGTCAGTCAGGAACACACTCACTTCAGTAAACATACCTCCAATAGCAAACAATCAACAAGTATTTCAGCTGAGCAACCAGCTCCCACATAGGTCATTAGTTCATGTAAGCCTTTAAAATTTTAACCAGTCCTTCCCTTAATGTTTCCCAGAAACCCTGTGTAAGATCAGCACTCTGCTCTGCTCAAAGATGACTGTACTGACCATCTAGCTTTTTCTTAATATGCTAATAATTTCTTTTTTTTAATGCTATTTATCATTATTAACAGATTGAACTAGATAAATATATTAGTAACTTGTCAGTCAATAAATGGTAGTTAATAGCATTGTTGAAATAATGCAAAAGATCAGATTGTTAAGGTAAACTCAACAGAAATCCAAGTTCTTACCTGATATTAGCTTCATTAACAATTCCAAGGACATAATCATGAAGCACAGATGAAACAGGGAGAGATCCTTGGCTGTCAATACATATTCTTAGTTCCTCTCTTTCCTTACAGATATATTCTGGCTTAGGTTCACACGTGATGTCTCTAAGTACATGGCTACAATATTTACACAAAAGAGAGCCTTGTCAGTCATAAAACATCTTCATTTTATACTCAGATAGTTACAATGCACACAGAACATTTTTCAGGAAATTATTATCCGTAGATTCTAGGTTTGTTTACCATAAAATATCCTAGACAATTGAGCATTCCATAGATAAGGATCCTTCCTCTAGCAAATAAAATTTAGTTTGTGGACATATCCTCCTATAATCCTACCAGTAATGGGAGAGATTATATTGCAGATTAATCCTTTTTTTGAAAATTGTTAAGGAAAATATAATTTACATTTTAGAATAACAATTAAATGACAAATAGAACATTTTTAAGAGTAAAGTTATTTTCTGTTTGTTTATTGGTTTAGTTTTTTTTTTAAAGCTGTTATTATTAGAATTTGTGTTTAGAGATGAGCGCTCCAAAACAAAAATAAAATTATAGCATGAGGGAGCACTGAGACATCCTCTGGTTCACTGACAATATTTAAACTGAGTCAATTGATAATATTACAGTTAAAATGCCTTAAAACTTAACCTAGATAATGAATATGACACATTATTTTAAACATTATTGTTTTTTGACATATCGTTTAGAAAGAAAGTCTGCTAACTCTGACTCTACCCTTAACCAAGATTTACCTTTGCCTGATCTCACAAGGACACCACTGCATGAATCTCATCCACCTGCTATTAAAGTTGTTCATACTTGTCTGAGTTTGATCAGCCAAGACCAGGAAGAAAGAAAAATGAATTCTCACATCTCACATGCCAAGTGTGTTAGATAGTTTTCAAGATGGCTGCTAACAATGCCTTTCCTCACGAATCTAGGATGGGACTTCTGTGACTAAGTCACAGAAGCCTTATAGTTTCTTCCTGAGCCTCTTGGAATATTGCTCTTGGGATACTCCCTTGGGGAGCCCAGAAACCATGCTGTAATAAGTTCAAGTCACATGGATAGTCCGTGTGCAGTTATTCCAGGTGACTGTCTATATGAGTCCGCTCATGTTGCCATAATAAAACACCACATACTGGCTGGATTAAACAAAAGAAACTTATTTTCTCACAGCTCTGGAAGCTGGAAGTCCAAGGTCAGTGTGCCAGCATCATTGGGTTCTGGGCAAGGCCCTCTTCCTGGCTTGCAAACAGCCAACTTCTCACTGTGCCCTCACATAGTGGAGAGAGACAGAGGGAGTAGCTCTCTGGTAAGGCACCAATCCTATCAAACCTGGGCCCTACTCTCATGAGCTCATATAACTCTAATTACCATCCAAAAGCCACATCTTCAAATACCATCACATTAGAGGTTAGGGCTTCAGCATGTGAATTTTAGGGGACACAAACACAGTCCACAACACAACCTTAAATAACTTTCCACCCTCATAGCCAGCATTAACTGCCAGTCATGTGAATAAGCAATCTTAGCCATTGAATCTAGCCAGACTTCAGATAATTACAGCCCCAGCTGCTCTCTCATTGCAGCTTCCTAAGAAATTCCAAGTTTGAACCACTCAACCAACTGCTGTCAAGGCTCAGAACCATGAGAGATAATAAATGGTCATTTTGGACCACTAAGTCTTGGGCTGGCTGGTTACACAGCAAAAACTAATTAAACAGAAATTAGCACCAGAAGCTGAAGTGCTAATAAAACAAAAACTATACCACCTGGCATTGTTTTGGGATGAAGAAGGGAGCAGAAATTGTGAGTATCCAAAGGAATCTCTTTGTAAAGGATGGAGGACAGTGAGGTTTTGTGAGTAGACACTGGAGTAAAGGATGTCCATATTATGTAGTGGCTGAAAGTTTGGCAAAACTGTTGTAATGTTGGAAAAATAAAATGTACCTATTAAAATGGTAGATTTGGTTTAGGAGATTTCCAGGCAGAATGCTGAAAGTGCCAAATGGTTTCTTTTCATCATGCATAAGATATAAATATAGAGAAATGACCAAAAAAGAAAATATTCAGGATTTAAGCAGAGTATACAAAAATGTAATGGAATTAGGGGAATTAGGAAACCTAGTTTAAACATAAAATCTAGGTTTTATGTTTATTTATTATCCGAAAAGAACCCCAACAAAAAAACCACTTAAGTAATGAGCCAATTTTTTATTTCCCTTACTTTGTTCAATTTATTTTTTATAATCCATCTCTTCAAACACTAATTTGACAGTGCTTAAACTTTTATGCACTTTTGTTAAGCAAAGATGGAGAAATTCTTATAATTTCTGACACTGTGGCATTTATAATTAGAATGGAAGATAGATCTTGAAAACATAATTGGAAGTGGAATGAGTGCTAATTTGGTATAAGGATTAAGTTGGCACATCTGGGTTATCCAAACCCTATATATTCTGACAAAAGTTTTGGACCTTGACCATCTCCCTGGGAGATAACCTTGAAGCCCTTGGAATTTCCTGCCTGATAAAAGTGTCTTTGTGTACTTGGATCCTGGGGCCACACCAGACAGTTTATGCTAACAATGTGATTTATGAAGAGGGCCTTGAGCCAGCTACATGGTATGAATTTGACCACTGCAAGACCTAGAGCCTGAGAGACAAAGGTCCGTCGTGGAGGTTCTGCAGGCCTACACAACCAATACCCAATGAAATCCCTGGACGCTAACGCTCTAAAAAGCATCTCAGGCTGGTAACATTTCATACATGTTGTCATACGTTGTTGCTGGGAGACTTAAGTGCTGTCCATAAGGCTCAGCTTGCAGAGGACAAGTGAAAAGCTGTGCCTGGGATCTTCTAGACACTTTTCTGTGTGCCTTTTGTCTTCACTGATTTTCATATTTATCCTTTCGCCATGAGTATAATAGCTTTTCCAACTTCTATGAGTCCTACTAGAGAAGCATTAGCTTAAGGGTGGCCTGGGGGAACCCTGACTACAGTTAGGGATGCCACAAACCTGAAATCGACCGAATTGAGATATGAGTCAAAGTCAGCTATATGAAGAAGGGAGAATGCATATTCACTGAGTCTTAAGTAGTGTATGCTTTATTACAGGTTTGAATAAATTAATGAGCAGATAAACCAGCTAGTTTAAACAGGTTGTACCTTAAGAATAGTAAATAAAGCTTAAAAAAGTATAGAGGAACCAGGATGAAATTCCATTTAAATAAGTAGAAATTTAAACCAGCCCAACCAGCTTACTAATATTGGTATGAAAATGTGCTTAATAAAATTAATCTATCATTAGGAATGGTTAATTATTATTTCTGACCAGTGAAAACTCATAAACTTAGCATGCATATGACTAAACTTGTAGTCAGATGACTTAGATTTGAGTAACTTAATAGTCAAATGTTGTTTTCAAAAGTCACCAAAATTTTATGGGCTTTTGTTTCCCTATTTATATAATGAAAATAATAAGAATTACTCTACCTATCTCATACAGTTGTTATGAAAGTCAAAATATATTAGTAAATGCACAATGAAATTGACCATACCTCACTCTATGTTTATCAATGCCATTATCATGGTTTCCAAATTCCTTCTGTTTTTACTTATTTAACCACTGCAACCTCAATGCTGTTATTCTTATTAACTGTAAAACTTAAGACAAAAAGGTCAAAGACATTGAGATAGTTACTTTGGCAAAAACCACATTGAAGAAATAATCTCCAGTTTCTTTTTTTTTTCCTCAAAATGATGTTAGGAAAATGATATTGATTAGAGAAGCTAGTAGTGTTAGCCATATTTCTTGAACAGAATGTATAGCCAACATTTTTTCCCCTTTTTTTAAGAACAAGAAATATCTTCTAAGTGTGTTCAATATTTACTTTTCCATGTCAGGCACAATCAACACTGAAAATACCATGAATGAAATTTTTTGTTTTTGGTCAAATCAGTCTTTCTTCAGCAAGAGAGAAAAACCTAAAGACAAGATAATCAAGTGCATCATTGTCTGTTTGTCTAAGGTAGTGGTGGAAAAAGAAAAACAGGTGTTACAAAGAATAAACATTATTCAAGAAGTCATGAAAAATAGGAATGCTAAAAGAAAAAAAAATTCACCTCATTGCTCCTTACACTTTACGTGAGAATTTTAAGCACTGTTAATTTATTCATCGAATTCTGGTTCTAAATGCTCTAATGGAATCAAGACTGCTTTTCTCAAGGGGCAGGAAAAATGCCATGGGGCTTTCAAATCAGAATTCATGTTCATAAGTCTAAGAGCAACGACTTGTCTGCTGAAACAGGAAGATTAACTCTGCGTACATTTCTGTCCCTCACCTTTTTTATTTTTTATTTTTGGCATTAACACAAAATGTGTTTTGTTGACTCATAGTGTGCCATATTAGTTAAATAAAACATCAAACATCTGTCTAACTTTAAGAATTCAATGTCTGTTGGCAGTCTTAGTAAAACTAGAGCTGTTAAAGGCCCTCAATCAGTCAAAAGGATAGAGCTGCTGTAATGGCAAACTCAGCAAGCAATTACATCAAAGGATTTAAAATCTATTTCAGTAATGCCTTCTGGATAATGACATTGATCTCGGCACTCCCCTTGCAGATTTCCTGGTATTGCAAAACAGGGTTCTGCATGGTTTCACATTTAGAAAAACACCATTTCTTTTTATGTAAACGTAGTTCAGTTCTCCTGAATACAGCTATATCTGGCATAGCATAATAGACTTTTATTCATAAAGCCAAAATTCAAACCATGTACACAATTCTTTCTTTCTTCTCCTCTGTCACAACAATTTTGCCAAAGCGTTAGAAATAATAGCAGGACTTTACTTTTTTTACATTCATGCTTTTTCTCGTACTCTAAAACAAGTGCTATAAATAAATAGATCAATCAGTCAATCAATCCATATTTTGCCCTTTCTCTTTCTTTGTATTTTTAATCTTCATTCAGTTTGCTTACCTTTAGGAGTTTATATGCATAAATGAAATTATTGCAGATGAGGATGTTTTAAATTAAATAAATTTTCATAAACCTATTTCTTTCCTTCCTTCCTTCCTTCCATCCATCCTTGCTTCCTTTGTTCTTCCCTCAACTCCCCACTTTTCTTTTCTTTTCTTTTTTTTTTTTTCAGGAGAGGTGGTCAGGGAGAGATTTATTTAGTGACTTTCATGAACTATCTGTAGATCATTTAAGTGGGAGTTAATATTAGCCAGTCTCTTATTTATTTATTTTTTAAGCAATTATTCTAGTGAAGGAACATCTAGATATAAATTCATGCTTAAATTCAGGTGCTTTAGAGCAGCTATCTAGTTAGACAAAATCATGTTGCTGCTTTCTATTTTAAAATAAGTAAAATTACAAATTGAATTCTACTAGAGGCTGAATATTTTTGGTGTTATATAAATAGATAATACATGTGTAGTAATTTGATTGTTATTTATGTATTGTTATTTGAATCTAGAATCCATTGTATGCCAGATTATCCAGTGTACCACTATTAATAGTGGAATAAACCTTGTATTGTTAAGTCTCATTGTATCATCTTCGAAACATGCTAATGTCCTTTCCATCTTAAACATCTTGGCTCCATAGCCTATCAGTTGCCTACCCTATCTCTCTTTGCTTTTACAGTCAGACAGTTTGAAAGAGTTATCGAAAATGCTATTTTCATTTCCCACCTCTAATTCATTCCTCTTCCTTGACCTCACCTGCTGGGAGAAAGATGATTAAGGGTGGTTAATCACCCTTAATTAATCACCCTTCATCACCTGATGTCTTGTTATCCTTAAAGGGGAATGAAGTCCATATGCACCTATTTGAGTATATTGGGGCATTTCAGGGATATGCAAGAATCCAGCACATGAATAACCAAGTCACCATCCTATCCAGTTCAATGAAAGGAAGGAGTGCCTAGATGCAAATGATGGCCTTTGGGCAGGAAGGAAGTGGTGAGGAAGTGAGGAGGGAAGGTAATGTGACCTTGTGATTACAGCTGTTTGCACTGATTCAATGTGCTGTTGTTTCTACATCTGAATATATCGTAAGAAGGGAAGTGTGATACATGTACTTCCCTGTCCTATAAGTGCTAAAATGGATTCTCTCAATTGGGAAGACCTGGATATAGAAAAGTACTAGTACCCTTGGGGCTCTTCGGCTCCAATAACCCCTTTGAACTGCAAGTCTCTGAGACTGATGGTTTTTCTAGTTGGAGCTTCTGGCAAAGGAAAGCAACCTTCACTTGGAGATGCCTTTTGGAGTGTTGGTCCTGTTGTTTCCCTGACATAATTTAGCCGTTACCTCACTTCGAGGCTCTTGTTAAAACTGAATGCCTAACCCAAAGAAGACCTTATAACTCTCTGGTCTGATTACACTTTTTTGTGTGGTCAGCTCAATGACAGATAAGGTAGAAAGAGTCTTAAAAGCCTTACTGGTCAAATGACAATGGCATGTGCCAAAATGCAGCTGGCCTGGTCCCAGACCTATCTCAGTTTCACATGAAAAAATGGCAGCTATGCCTTCCAGGGAAACTATCCCTCACTTTGTTGTCTAAAGCAAAGCTATTGTCTCAGTCACAGAGGTTCTCCTGCATGTCTGGGCTGATGGTTTATCTGGGCCAGAAATGAATGGTGTCCTCAGGATTGGGTAGCTATTCAGCAACAGAGCTGATTATTCAGAATCAAAAATGGTCATGGCTAGTCCATTTAGTGGGCAGTGCTGAAAGTCATTCTCACAGTTCTGGCTAATGCTCCGCTTAATAAACTTTGTTATATTTTTAATGACTCTAGCTGTTTGTCTGATGCTTGGAAAACTATAGAGTAGTGGAAAAAAGACACCCATGTTGACCTATGAACTGGGGAAACAAGTAATGATGGCTGATTAACTCATTACTCATGTAAATGCCTGTGATAAGGGCCTGTTTTCTGATGAAACTGACTAGAATCAATTTGCTGATTGAGCCTGCATTACCAAGATGGCCACTGTTGCTACTACACGCACTCATTATCATACTCGACACACCAATACATCTGCAGCCATAATAGGATGGGCACCTAAGAGACTCCATGTTTCTGATGCAGAGGCTGCCACTGAGTGCATACGTGTGACTCCTGCCGAAATTTGATCTGTTTGTCTCTCATTGAAGGAGGCCATATGGCATATGGCACTGTCCCCGCTACTCCTGACAGTTTGACTACATAAATCTTTAATTTCCCTTCTTGTCTATCATTGGTTGCTCACCACTGTTTTGACGTTTTTTTAGTTTATAATGTTGCCCTACTAGTCTGATCCAGCTGACTTTGGACATACCACTGTAGCCCTTGAGACTAATCTGTGTCATGTTTTCAGATTTATGGACCTTTGCAATCTGGCAATGGATAACCAAAGTATTCATTCAATTTCCAAATACTCCCTATCATGTACTACTGTTAATTGTTGTAATAGCCTCCTTAAACATTGACTCAAAGAGATTTCTAACTCTACTTCCTTTAAGGCATTTTAGCCACTCAATATGACTGTCCTCAAAGGATCTCTTCTCAGCCACTTCCTGGGCAATAATCAGAATAAAAGGGGTCAGGTTAACTTGCCTTCCTCCCCAAAGTACAGTATCTTGTACCTTAAGAGTGATCATAGGAGACATTTAACTGCTGAAGGAAATGCCTCTAGTAGATCGTGTAACTCTCAGGTAACCACAGGGATATCTTTCAAATGAGATTACCTTTGGTTGCTCAGAGGAGCGTCCTATATGGATAATTGACTTGTTCTTTATGTGCCTCTGTGAGCCATTTTTCCCCAAACAGAGAAGTTATCAAATTAAGAAAGTGGTATGTGCATGTAAAATAAAAGGAATAGAAAGAATGTAAAATTTGGGAAACAGAAGAACAAATAGGATTAATAAACAAAAGATCTGGTTGGAAAAAGCAACAATCTAAAGCAGCTGACTATCTAATAAGTGTGAGTCTGAGGGTAAGGAAATAACTTTTCAAAAATAAGGAGGGGCATAATAACTAGAGATTGGGTGTTGTTATAATCTCAGGTAACACTCATTAGATATGGAATTATGAAGTTATTCGTCGAGGGATATTTAAATATGTCCTGACCCAATATAGGGTTTATTGATCATTTGAGAAAGGACTAACATTTTGATTATGGAATGGGTTGGATTCTCCCACACTTTGTGAAGATTAGAAGATAACATGTGCTATTATTTTGATAGGACATTGGTTCTTTTACTTTGTTGTGTGACACATAAAGGATTCTACATGTTTTTGCAATATTGTGACACACACACACACACGCTATTTCTAGGTATAACAAAACGAGACTGGGAAAAATGTTCACCTAAGGAATACTTCTTTTGAATTATCTTAGAAGTACTTCTGACTTTGATTTGTGTAACTTATTAAGTAGGTGATTAGGTATCTCACTGAGTAGCATTTAGTTGATTTGTGTTTAATTTTCATTCTTAGAGCAGTGACTGAAGAGAAAGCAAGAAAAGCAGAGATTTATGGAAGGCAAGTCCACCCTAACTTATGTTAATATCGCTAGTAAATTCAAGGCCACTGAGAATGAAATAATCTATCAATAAAGTAAAAGGAATTAATTTTAAAATTGTGTTAAAATAACTTTTTATCCTTAGCTTCAGCTCACTGCAAGACTAGTTTTAATGATGTCAAATATTGGTATCAGAGAACAAATATCAAACAAGCAGAATCTTCCTTTTTTGCTCTCTGCCCTCTCAAAATAAGAATAAGAGAACCTATCATCCCCACTGCATACATGATTAAGAATTCATAGGAAAAGTATTGATACAAAAGAGCTGTGATAACCAAAATTAAACCCCATAAAAGTTAGACTAGTTAATAGAATGCTAACTGCTGACACAGTTTCAATTAGTGTATATTGTAGATTGTATAATGCTATTTCAAGCATGAACTATAAAAAATTAGTGAGTTGGAAATAATGAAAGATCATTTGAATTATGGTAACATCACTATTTCCCATCTAATATTTATACCACATTTGCAGTTTTATATTCATCCTCATTACTGTCAAATGGCAGTAGCAAGAACAGAAACTAGCTTTGTTGTTTTCCTGTAATATATCTTCCCTACCAGTTGAAACAGAAAGATCAATTTCAGGATGAAATTAGAACTCCAATCTTTTATTGGAGATAGAAATGCTCATGCTATAAGTTAATACTTTTGTGACTCTCAAAACACTAGCAGTTGAGTTTCATTCTATGATTTGTCTAAATTTTTCTTATAAGCACAAGGGGGTGAGGGATGATATTTCTAAATATGGTTATGCACCGCATAGTGACATTTTGGTCAACGACAGACTGCATATACAATGGTGTTCCCATAAGAGTAGGATGGAGCTGAAAAATTCCTATCTCCTCGTGACAATGTAGCTGTTGTAACATCATAGAGCAATGCATTACTCATGTGTGTGTGGTGATGTACAGTGTTGAGAAAGCCTACGGTGGTGTACAACAATGTCCTAGGCCTTCACGTTCACTCACCACTCACTCACTGACTCACCCAGAGCAACTTCCAGTCCTGTAAGATCTATACATGGTAAGTGCCCTATAAAGGTGTACCATTTTTTAAATCTTTTACCATATTTTACTGTCCCTTTTCTATGTTTAGATACACACATACTGCCATTGTGTTATAACTGCCTACAGTTTTCAGTGCAGTAACATGTTCTACAGGCTTGTAGCCTAGGAGCAACAGGCTCTACCATACAGCCTCAGTGTGTAAGCGGTACCACTTAGGTGTGTGTACATGCACTCTGTGATGTTCGCACAGTGATGAAATCACCTAAGGACTCATTTCTCAGAACTCACCCTCCTTGTTAAGCGATGCATGACTATACTGATAAGAGAAATCATCCCACAAAGTCTATTAACATTGCATTTTCTTTTGTTAATATATACGCCAAAAGATAATATTTGTGTGTGTGTGTGTGTGTGTGTGTGTGTATATATATATATATATATATATATATATATATATATATATAGTGCCAGAATATGTTAGTTTTAGACACTTGTGTATTTTATGCTATTACTTTTAATAATGGCCATAAAATATAAAATAACTTTGAAAATATATACTTATAATACTACACAATATGGATTGAATATATATGCTCTTATTCTACTTTTTCTTCTCTTGCTTTTGCAATTAATTTGCTCTGAAAGCTCTTTTTAAATTTTTTAAATTATGATTCTATGTGTTTCTTCTTATTTTCCATAAAGGGAATTTTTTTTTCAGTGTTATAGCCATCATAGTCTAGTACAATATGTAATACATGGCCAGCAGTCAAACATATAAAAAAAGTTTAAAAGATAAATGAAGTTATTGCAGGACACCAATGAAGACACCTACCTACATCTATTAGATCACACAATAAAATAATGCCTTCAGAGTCCATCCATATTGTCCTTTTCATGGCTGAATAATATTCCATTGTGTGTGTGTTTGTATCTATCTTACATCTTCTTTTTTTAGCTGAGCCATCCTGCCACCTGTTGGCAGCTCAGTGGCAGCTCAGCTCGGGCTGTGAATTGAACCAGTGACCCTGTTGCTCTGAGCTCACACTCTTGAGTGAGCACTTAACCAACTGAGCCACTCGGCCAGCCCTCTCACATCTTCTTTAGTCAGATGTCTATATCTTTATCTGGAGATGTTGGCAGGTCTGATATTTTTAGGGCAGGCTGGCAAGCTAGAAACCCAGGGAAGTGTTGATATTTCAGTCTTGAGTCCAAAAGCAATCTAGAGGCAGGATTCCTTCTTAAGAGACCTCAGACTTTTCTCTTAAGGCCTTCAACTGATTGGATGAGGCCCACCCACACTGTGGAGGTTTATCTACTTTTCTCAAAGTCTACTGATTTCAATGTAAATTTCATCTGAAAATACCTTCACAACATTTAGACTGGCGTTTGATAAAAAACATGGTACCATGGCCTTGCTATGTTGATGCATAAATTTAACCGTTATACTAGGGACTTGGCCTAGGGTTTTCTTACCTGATTGGTCTTTATTTTCCCCAAGTATTGATAAAGCTTGATTCCTCTTTATTTAGTAGAGTAAGAGAAAGAAGGTCCACACAGAGTGCTGAAGTTGGAGTCAGTATCCCATGAAGTAACGATAAATCTCAACCATAGCATATGATGGAAAAGGAGGGAATGATTGTGAAAAGTTGCTGATGGAAGGATTAAAGGATTGGGGTTCTGGCAAGGTTGAAGATGACACAAGCTAGAGAACTAAACGTAGAGGTCAGAGGGTGGGATGTGACACTGTTTATTCAGAAAGCAGTGCTCTCTCGTGGTGAGGTCTAGGTTTTGGGCGTAGCAATATTGGAATAGAGATAAAGGAATCTGAAATGAGAAGACCTAAGAGTTGAGAAATCAGCTTATTGGATGGCCCATCAATAGGAAGGCAGAAGTCTCCTAGGTATCTTTACCCTCTTCAGTATCCTTGCCCTGGTCTCTGTCCCACCACTCTTGCTACCTTCCAGGGTCTCTACTAGCATGTACTTTCAGACTTGACAGAAAATGTCAGTGCCGAAAGGGGTTGTAGCGTGGCTTCGGGTCCTAAGTCCAAAGCTGAGTTATTAGATGAGGCTGTAGTGGACATCTGCTTTGTGTTGGTTTTATTTTGTCACCTGCCCTCCTCCACCCCATTCATTCACTTTCTGTTTACTGGACTTCTATTGCCCTCTGAGGAAACTTATCCCATTTTTCACTCACTACCTATAAGCTTGTGGGGTTGTCTTCCCTCCCAACTCTACGTAGCCCTAGCCAAAATGAGGATTCCACTCAAATAACCACAGTGACTATTTGAGGGACAAGCACAGGATCCAGCTGGTGACACCTGCAGGGAATGTGGTGAGAAAGCACCACATGTTTCAGTGTAATCGAACCTGGCAGGATGTAGCTCTCAACGTGCTAGCCGCCATCCAGCCACCACAGGAAGCCTGAGAAGGGAGCCAGCACAGAAGAGAGGAATTCAGGATATAGAAGCAAAACGGAATCCTGATGCTATGCATGGAAGCCCCATATCAACATTGCTGCCCGAAGCTAACACTGCTCCCAGATATTTTAGTCACGTGAGTCAATACTGTCCTTAGGATTGTGCACGTACAAGAATGTTCTGCATCACTTGCTCCACCGTCTGTGTGAACCCATTAAACATATATTAACTTTTCTGTACCTTGGTAGGTATAAACAATACACTTTTTGAATGTGGGATAATAAACATAAAATCATAACTTTGTTTCCTAGCACTGAGGAGCAGAAAATGTATATTAAATTTTTTACTTAAAGTAAATCTGATTCTCACCCTATTTAACAGGATGAGGAAAATTTACCTATCGGAGGGCCATTTTCCTATTTAGCAGGATGCCAACTGTTAACAAATACTTAGGAAAGAGTCTTTGATGTTCAGTCCCTTATAGTTACATTTAGGATGCTCAGTGTCCAAGCTTACATGGTTCATTCAAAGGCAAATGATTCCACAGTCTCTATGCCATGCATGGGCAATGCCACCTTTTGCTGCAGATATTAGGATTTTCATACTTGATTTAGTTCTTTTCAGCAAACGCATTCATTCACCAAATCAGAATGCCCACTGCCTCTACACAGTAGAGTGTCACTTATGAAATCCATTACCACATTCTATTTTTCAAGCCTCTGACAACACTCCTGCCCTGGGCAAGTTCCTGTCTTTCAACCTCTGCCCCCCTTTCACCACTCTATCTTCTCTGACTCATATCAGCACTGACGTAAATAGCCATCCCATACAAGAACCTGGATAGGGTTGTGTAACTGGTGCTTAGCAAGTTCCATTTAGGCCAGGAAATACAAAAGCCATCAACAGTCCCTGAGAACAGAAGCCCAGAGCTTTCTAAAGGGGAGAAGAAGACAGAATTATTCTTTCCTGCTTTCAAGAGGAGACTCTGGCAAGAGTAGGAGACCGTAATTAATGTCTTGATAGATGATCCCGTTACAAATGTAAATGATGTGGCACAGAGTAAATAGGTGGAAAAGAATGCCTTTTCCAGTTGTAGTCGGTCCATTCTTTCCCGAACTGAAGCATTGCCATGCCCCCTGAGGTTGTATGAACATCAGCCCCTGCCCAGGCCCCCAGCATAGAAGGAAGGAGAAACAGACCCTGAGTTCAGGGTGATGGGTGTGCAGGCATGTTCCTGAAGATCACAATGCAGCCCATCAAACAGATGAGCCAAGGTCCTGCACGTTGTCATCAGTGAGGCTGGAAGGAAGACCCTATGATTATCTCCCCCAAAGATGGTACTGTCATGCCTGATAACACCCTTGCAGACAATTACGTCATGCTCAAAAATGAGTCCTGTGAATGCTTCTGCCACCAAAATATTCTGTAGTGCTCTGAGCCTTAAGGAAGTGGGGCCTACTTCAGATTTGGGGGTTAGGAGTTGGTGATTCATGATTCAGGAATTGGAATCTGGTCTTTATTGTTTTTCTTCTTTTAGTAAGGCCCTGAAAAGTTTTTACAGATGCCTTTCTTTTTTCTTTCTTTCTTTCTTTCTTTCTTTCTTTCTTTCTTTCTTTCTTTCTTTCTTTCTTTCTTTCTTTCTTTCTTT
>NW_017731848.1:1507198-1509300 GCF_001890085.2 Hipposideros armiger
TCCTTCCTTCCTTCCTTCCTTCCTTCCTTCCTTCCTTCCTTCCTTCCTTCCTTCCAATGACAGTATTTTAAAACTTGAAAATATTTTTAAAATATGTCATCTGAGCAGGTGCAAATGAAGGAATTAAGATGAGGTTGGATATGCAGTTCAACAGCCAGTCTTCCATGATCCCAGTCACCTTTTAGAAGCCAAAGTTGGCATACAGTAATAGCTGAAGCTTACCCCTTCCTTTAAGATCAAACTCCTGGAATACTTAAACTTATACTCCATACCCAATAATGACAAAAGACATGGCACTCCTCCTAGAAGATACCAAAGTATTTGTAAAGAATAAATATCTTTGGTTATAGGAGACAATCCACTTCAGAGAATGTGTTAACATTTCTAACTAGACTTGTCATTTTGAGTGAAAATGTCCTCTTAGAAAGGGATGGAGAAACATTTCCTGGTTAATTAGAAGGGACGCATGCCCAGAGACAGAGCCCAGTGCCGTAGTGAGGCCAACCTGGGCTACATGAGGCTTTGGCCACTGTGGTTCGGCTTGGCTGGGAACACCGTCTCCTGGGCATGATGAAAGTGGGAATGCTTCAGACGCAGCTGCTGATCCATGAATCTTACAATTCCGGTGATATTTCCCTTACTCTCTGATCTGCTTTGTGTGTTCGTATAATTGTAGCTCTCACAGCCAGTTTGGTAGTTGCGAGATGTGGCACTGGTCATTTTGCTTTGTTCAAGACAAGAGGAAACCCTGGAGTCCAGAAATAACCCATCTATGTGTTCTCCCTGGGCTGGAATTCCTTGTGCTGGCTTTCTTCCTCAAAGCCTCAGGTTTTTTGTTTTGTTTTACTTTATTTGTTGTTGTTGTTGTTGTTGTTGTTGTTGTTGTTGTTGTTGTCACTTATTTATTTATTTAATGACCAAGGCAGTAACTCTCAGCATCCCTACTGCCCATGAAGTCATCTGTGCTTTCAGCTGAGCCTGGTCTCTGTTCAGAGGATATTAGTGACTTAGATTTTGCAGGATGTCTTCCTGCTCTTGGCTTTGTTCCTGGGAAAAAGTCATCGTTAAAAGAGCTTCATAGTTTTTCACTAGTTTCTGTTTGGAGAAACCTGTCCTTCAGTGACAGGGATCTTCCTCAGGGTCTCTGAGATTCTCCTGGGCAGATCATCGTGACTCTTCCCTCTCGCATGGAAGTCCCATCTCCTTCTCAGTGCATGCTTTGGGCCTCCAAAGGTACTCATCAGCTGAAACTAATGTCTCTTCCTTGCTTTTTCCTTGGCCTGAAGCTTAGGGAATGTAGGCTGTAGATGGCCTAGGCTGCTCCCCCTGTCTTTCAGGTGGACACTTGGCACCTGGTAGGCTGCTCTCACCCTATGAGGCACACTCAATGGACAGCACTGCGAGACTTTTAGGACAAGCTGGCCAAGGCAAAGGAAACAGTGGGATAGCCGTGACGTGGCCTGTGGCCTTCCCTCAAATCTGAGCTTTAGCTCTTTCGGGCATGGCTATTCAAATCTTGGGCAAGCAACATTCTTGTTGTTGAAAAGTGTTGTTTATTGAAGATTCTAGACTGCTGAGACCCCCTTTAGCTTTTGGGAGCTCCCTAGCGCACTGGTTCCTCAGGATGTCTGCAGAATGTGGTTTAGGACACAGGGACTCCTCAGTCTTGACCATCTACCAAGACTTTAGCCCTTGAAGGAATTCTAATATCATCACCACAACTCTTTCCCTAAAGTGGAAACTTAGCATAGATGATATGTTCTTCTTTGGCAAGGTCTTTCTCTCAGGACTCTCTTGCTATTCTGTTCTCTGCCTCTGGAGACTTGCTAATCTCTTTTGGTACACAAATCTCACTCTCAGCCCTTGGCTCATTTTCTTCCATTACTTGCTTGTTGTCAGGTTTGGGCTGCCACAGTTGGCCACCGATAAAGTCGTACTCTGCCAGCTTTCGTCCATGATGCTGAGTGAATAAATAAATCTTCAGCCTGCTCCCTTTCCTGGTGTGGGGACTTTGGAAGCTGTTCTGGTTGTTTGAGAATGCTTCAGAAAGATCGGCAGCCTTACTTTGTAGGAAGGGATAGTAACGTTCTCCTACTTTTTTT
>NW_017731848.1:1510770-1519544 GCF_001890085.2 Hipposideros armiger
CAGCCCAGCTCCAGGTTGAGCTGTTGTTCAGCATCTTAGCTGTGGAGGGCAGTGTCACTGGCCCTCATATGTGGGATCCGAACCGGGGTCCTCTGGCATCCCAAGCCAGTTCTTTACCATCGCGCCTCTCGCCGGCCCTGTATCATCTTTTGAAAGCTGCATATCACAGGCAAATGATAGTTAGATGTGTATATTTAATAGTTAACTATGTTTAATTGAATTTAATGTCAATATCGGTGTTGTATGATAAAATTTTAATTATGAGTTTTTCATTTTGATTCACACTTTATTTTGCTATCTTTTATCTTTCAGGAGGTTTTTCATGGAGGTCTTACTAACACCATATTCCTGAGTTGAGTTTGGAATATTGGAGACTATTTTCCTCTTGTCTTTTTACTTAAATGTGAGCCTCAGTGGGTAAAGAACTTCAGGGTCATATCCTTTTTTCTTCACAACTTCATCTTTTATTACTCTATTGCAGGATTTCTCAACCTCAGCACTATTGACATTTGGTGAAGATAATACTGTACTGGGTCGGGGGAGTGCTATTTGTGCATTATAAGATATTTACTAGCATCCCTAACCTCTGCCCACTAGATGCTAGTAGCACCTACCCCCAGTTGTGTCAATCAATAATGTCTTTAGATGTTGCCAGATGTCCCCAGAGGGGGAAATTGCCTCTGGTTAGAATCATTGCTCTCTTGTTTTATGAAATCTGCTATTGCTTAAGAGAGAGCTGAGACCAAGCTTCTTTCTTATTTTCCCTCTTGATTGGGATGTACATTGTTTTAATCTGTCCTGGGAAGTCTTTCTCTATTCTTAAATTTCAGTAAATTTTGATAGCTTATGTCTCAGTTTTGTTGAAGTCTTTGTAGTTTTTCCTCATAGCAATGTGCCTTTTTAATAGATTTATAGCTCCCTTTATTTGAATTTTTTTCTTCTATTAAATCTTTAAATATTTTTTTTCCTCTTACATTTTCATGTTTCTTTCTTCATTATATCAGTAATGTTTATGTTGGATTTTTGTTGTTTGAATGTCATGTCTATAATTTTAATTCTATCCAAATTCATCTCTTTGTCTTCTTCCTTTTGATTTGTATTTCTGTGACTTTCAAAGGGAGTTCTTACTGAAACCTGAAGTCATTATGAACTCTAGGCTTATAGTTAGAAATCTTAACTTAATACATATTGGTTTAATTTAGTATTTCAGATATATATATATATATATATATATATGTTTGGGTTTTTTTTTTTGGATAACTATTTTCAACACTGTCAACTTGGTTTGGAGTTCCTGTTTTATATCTTTTTCTGCCATATGTTTCCTCTAGGCTGTTTTTGAAAGTTAAGATAATGGGTCATAGAAAAAAATGAATATCTGCCTCAGCTCACTTCAACCTATCTCTCTTTTATAGGGTACAACAATTACCCTAAGTTTTTTTTAAAAAATATGGAAAACTAGTGAATTTATATTAGAGACATATTGGACAATTTTTTACTAGTATTGTACTTGAATACTGAAAAAAATGGCAATTTTAAAAATAAAAAAAATAGTATTAGTGAAAATGATCATGTGCATAGAACTCCCTCCTTGTTTATTTTCCCACAACTTAGCAAGGTACTAAAGTTTTCTTGCTGTTTAGATAAGAAAGTGAGGGATGGAGAGTTTGCAAAACTAGCTGTCAGGGAACTTCATCTTACTGATTTCAATGATTATGCTTTTTGACATATTATTTAGGTTTTCATTCATGAAGTTAATAGTGTTTATTAGTAATCATGAATTTTAAACCAAGAATACTTTGATTTGTAATGACATGTGAATTTCAGTGGATTCAAGAAAATGATGAGAATGTATAGTTTGGAAAAAAGAAAAGCCCTCTGTGCTTAATGAATTAAATAAATATTATTAAGATGTTCTATAAAATGGAATGAGTGCTAATAATATACCTTTCATCTATTTATCTATATTTATCTTTGTCTCTAGATCAATCTCAGTTCTCTATATCCTTGTTGAAATTTACATTTTTTCTTTGTTGTTTGTGCATATATGTTTTCTTTGGTAATTCTACTGGGTGATTAATATCTTCTGTAGTGTCCCACCTCTCTCTCCCACTTAATCATGATTCTCTGAACAACCAAAATGCAGGGTTTTTAATTTTGCTACAGTTTATCTATAAAGGCAGCCCCTAACAGGGTTCAAGGTAAAAGGCCTGAGAAGTATTCTTACTTTTCTATTGTCTAAGGCACTGAAAGTTATTTGAGTAATAGTTATTAGTTCAATACAAAGCATTTCATTTTTTAGTTTATTCATTTTTCAGGCTCTAATAAGGTTTATGATTTGTAAATGAAATGCTGACATGTTACTGAAAGAGATAGTGAGATACACAATAAAAGTTGTCTTGGCTTTAGCAGTAGCTCTCTTTAAATATGTTCAGAAATTTCATAAGTATTCGGTTATTATAGCATAATCCTATATATTTTATATTCTGTTTATTTTGGAAATGTGTTATTTATATTTCAGTGTAGGAGCAAACTTTAAGTTCATGGTAAACAGTAATGATCTACTCAATCCTTGTCTTTTTCTTTTATTTTTTCTCTGTTTCTTTTATTTTATTCATCTTAATGACTTTGTCATTGTTTTAAAACGAGTATAATAAGTATATTTATCATGGATATACATAATATTGATTTTTTTAAAATCACAAGTAGTAAAAGTGTGAATCTAGACAATTCAACTCATAAAAAAAAAAATCTTTAGTTATTCCCTTCCAATTTAGACAGGGAGCAACCAAGAGAACAAAGAACAATTTTACATAAAAATTAATGAGACACAAATAATCTATCTTTCTTTTTGCTTCAAGGACAAAATTTGCCTTGATGTTGAACACAGCAATTTGTAGGAAGATGTGAGGCCAAAATTTCTTTTAGGGTAGAAACTTTTAAAATTTAAAACTAGATTTTTATCCGTAGTTCTCATTATACGGAACTAATGGTTGAAGCCAAACAGTACAATTTGTGACAATTTGACTGCTTTCTATGGAAATATTTTGTGTATTTAGAAGTAATTAAGTGAGAATTACTCAGAAATATTCTCACTAGCTTACATTTTAAATTAAGAAATAATCACTTGACACAAGTCAGTCTTATCCTTTTTATTTACTTATTATAAATGGAACAAGAGAAAGGTTAAAAAACAGTCATGGTAGAGGTTGAACTACAAAATTATTAATGTCTATGTTACATATATTTATTTATTTTAAGGTTTCTATTAAAAATATAGCTAACATAAAATATATTAGTTTCACGTGTATACCATAGTTATTCAACATTTATAAACTTAAGAACTGATCACCACGATAAGTCCAGTAGCCATCTGACAGTGTACTATGCTATCATAATATTATTGACTGTATTCCTTATGCTATAACCTACATCCCCATAACTACTTTGTAACAACTAATTTGTACTTCTTAATCCCATCCCCTTTTTTCAACCATACTCCCAACCCTCTTCCCATCTGGCAACCGTCAAAATGTTCTTGGTATCTATCAGTTTCTGTTTTGTTTGTTGATTTTATTCTTTAGATTCCACAGATAAACAAAATCACATTGCATCTGTCTTTCTCTGTCTGACACTTCACTCAGTACAATACCCTCCAGGTCAGTTCATGTTGCAGGTGGCAAGAACTCATTCCCATGGCCAAACAATTTTTCATTCTATAATGGACCACCTCCTCTTTATCCAGTCTTCCATCAGTGGACACCCAGGCTGCCTTCACACCTTGACTATTATAAACAATGCTGCAATGAACATATTTCCCATCAAAGTAGTGTTTGGTGTTTTTTTGGATAAATACCCAGAAGTGGGATTACTGGAGGATTACTGGATACTTATTTTCTCTTGTTATAGCCTTTATTTTAAAGTCTATTTTGTGTGGTATAAGTTGTTGTTGTTTCCATTTTCATGAAATATCTTTTTCCATTCCTGTAATTTCCACCTGTGTCTTTTGAACTCAAGGGAGTCTCTTGTAGGCAGCATGTTTAAAGGTTTTGCTTTCTTTTTTTTTTTTTAAAGATTTTTATTGGGGAATTGGGGGGATGGAAACAGTGCTGGGGAATTGGGGGAAGGGGAACAGACAAGTTGCTGTCCTTTTGTTCTTCAGTCTAGTTGTGGAGGATGTTGCTTCACTGGCCCAAGTTGGCACCATCATTGCGCTCTTCCTAGGTGAGGCAGATCAGTCACCAGCTTCTGGACGGCCACTCACTGCGGCTGCTGGTGGCTCACGCTGGCTGCTGGCTACACACGGTAGCCCATGGCAACCCACTGCCACAGGGGCTGCAGCCTACGCCGTTGCCAGCGACTCAGGGCAGCCCAGCTCCAGGTTGAGCTGTTGTTCAGCATCTTAGCTGCAGAGTGCAGTGTCACTGGCCCTCATATGTGGGATCCAAACCGGGGCCCTCTGGCATCCCAAGCCAGTTCTTAACCATCGCGCCACTCGGCTAGCCCAAAGGGTTTTGCTTTCTTATCCATTCAGCCCTCCTATGTCTTTTGATTGGAACATTTAATCCATTTATGTTGAAAATAGTTGTTGATAGATATGTCGCTATTGCCTTTTTCTTATTCTTAATTTTGATAGTTTTTTTTTCTTTATTTTGCTCAGTGGGGTAAGCCCCCTGCACAGCAGCCCATAAGCTGTGGACATGGCCAAACCCAATAGCCAATCATCCTGAGGGTCAAGTCTTGGTTTTAGTTCCTTGCTTTTCATCATCACATCGAGTATTTTGTGCCAATCCCTTTTGAACTGCAAAGTTTCTATTAAGAAAACAGCTGACATTTTTATGGGAGCTCCCTTATAAATTACTAGTTGCCTTTCTCTTGCTGAATTTTAGGATTCTCATTTTGTCTTTAACTTTTGCCATTTTAAGTATAATGTGTCTTGATGTGGGCCTGATTGGGTTTATCTTCTTTGAGACTCTCTGAACTTTCTGAACTTGTATGTCTATTTCCTTCACCAAGTTAGGGAAGTTTTCCATCTTTATTTCTTCAAATATGTTCTCAGTCCCTTGCTTTCCCTCTTCTCCTGGTACCCTTATGATGCCAATGTTGTTACATTTGATGTTGTTCCACAGGCCTCTTAAACTATCCTCATTTTTTGTATTATTTTTTCTTTTGCCATTCTGTTTTCTGCTCTCTTGTCTTCCAAATCACTGATTCAATCCTCTGCTTCATCTAGTCTGTAGGTGATTCCTTCTAGTGCATTCTTCATTTCAGTTATTGTATTCTTCACTTCTGACTAGGTCTTTTTTATGGTTGTTATGTCCTTTTATATGCTTGCTATCTCTTTGTGGAAGTTCTAAGTTCCTTGAGCATCCTTGTAACCATTGTTTGGAATTCTGTCTGGTAGGTTGCTTGCCTTCATTTCATTCATCTGGGGTTTTCTCCTGTTCTTTCATTTGGGACACATTTCTTTGTTTTCTTATTTTGACTGCCTCTCTTTGTTTGTTTCTATGTATTAGGTATATCTGCTATGTCTTGGCTGGGTGGCCTTATGTAGTAGGTGCCCTGTGGGACTATGAAACAGTCTCCCTGGTTACCTGCTCCAGGTGCTCCAGGAGTGTCCCTTATGTGGATTGTGGCCCTTCTGTTATAGTTGAGCCTTGATTCCTATTGGCACATCAGTGGGTGGAGTTGACCCTTAGGCTGATTGGCTGTGGAGTTTGGCCATGTCCACAATTTATGGGCTGCTGCGCAGGAGGCTTACCCCACTGAGTGGGATGTGCCCCAGTGGCTTTGGTGCATGTTGAGACTGATCTTTTTGTGTGGCACCTGTGGGGCTAATTGGGCAGTGTTCTGCTGTGGTCTAAAGCCAACCTTCAAGTATGTTTGTTCTGGGGCCTCTTGGGAGGAGCGCATGTTCAGACCCATGTCACCCACTGTCTATTACTGGCTGGGGACTACCGAGTAGGAGCTACAAGGCAATCCATGGTTGTTCAGTGCTTGTGCTAAACCTAGGGTTGCATGGCAGAGGCCGTGCTGTGAACCAAGGACAGCTGTCACCAGTACTGGGCCTTGATTATTTTCACAAAAAGCTGAGATACCATGAGGGCTGCTGCCACCTGCTGGCTCCCTTAAGGTTCAGCCACTTATAAATCCTAGTGCAGTATGCAATTTGGGCAAGACAGAGTCTCAGGGAGCCACTAGAATGGGAAGGGTGGTGTTCACCAGGTTAGTGTAGTTTCTGGTTTGGTGCCAGTAGTGAGCCTGGAGCTACTCAACAAAAGTCTTAAAGCATTTTGAGGCCAGTTTTTGACTACATGGGGCTTGTAGACTCCGATAGTTTTCCAAGAAAGAGCGTAACATGGGTGGGTTTGGCTGCTGGCAAGAAAGTGCCTGTGGCATTGGGGGAGTTGGGTGGGGTGGGTTCCCAGTGAGTTAGCAGGGTGGAGCAGTGGAGCTCATAAGTCCAACCTGGGAGGGCTCAACACAGGAAAGATGGTACCCACTTGCCAATTGAAAGGCAGTAGAACCCCACACAAGGAAAATGGTGACTGTCTTCCAGCCCTCACTCCAAAGCAACACACCTCAGTCTGCTTTTCCATATGCCTCCTGTGCCCCCTAAGTCACCATCCCTCCCCTAGGTCCCAAAGAGTGTTCCTATGAGTCAGTGAGTCTGTGCTCAGGGCCTTTAAGAGGATGTTTGGGTTTCCAAATTCTTCTGTCCCACCTGGGTGGTTGGAATCCCCACTGTTTTTCATAGCCAGACGTTGTGGGGGCTTTTTCCTGGTGGGATCTGTACTATGGGCTGGAGAACATGGCGTGGGGTTGGGGTCCCTTGTTCCTCCAGGGCACACCTCTGTGGTTGGGATATCCCTCCTGTTTCTCAAGCACCACATGGAGGTTTGGGGCCAGCTCATTTCGTGTCTCCACCCTTCCTAACAGTCTTGACATGGCTTCTTTACATCCTTAGTTATAAAACTTGTGTTCAGCAAGACTTCAGATGTTCTCCAGGTTGAGTGTTTTATAATTTAGCTGTAATTTTACTGTATTCATGGAAGGAAGCAGGCACAGTATTTATCTACTTCATCTTTGATCTCCTATGTTTTATATATTTAAATAGGTGTTGATGATTACAGAATTAAAATACACCCCCCCCCACACACACACATATACATATATATATATATTTAGTAACATTTCTTTGTTATTTATTGTATTAATTATAGAGCAATGACAAAGCAAGGAAAAGACAAGGGTCATGGAGATCATTACTGTTCACCATGGACTTAAAATTAGCTTCTGCACTAAACTAAAAACAACAAGTTTGCAAAGTAAACATAGACTTTTAGAATATATATGATTATATAAAATAATCGAATACTTCTGAAATCTCTAAGTATATTCAAGGACAACTAGTGCTAAAACCAAAACAGCTTTTATTTCATTTTTTTATATATTTCATATCTTGCTGTCACTTTCAAGAACAGAATTTCATTTACAAATCATAAAGCTGTTTAATACCTGAAAAATGAATATATATATATATATATATATATATATCTGTATGTATACATACTATTCAATTATTTTATCAAATTTTAATCATTGTGACTTTAAAAGTCATAGTCCATATATCCACTTCTAAATAATTTTAATCACAAAATTAATATTGAGCAGCATAACTAATGGAACTTTACAATGTTTAGCTTATATTTTTTAAAACATTTTTTTGGTTTGAGTTTCATAATAAACTGATTTATTTAGAGGCAAACACTTAAATAATAATTCTTCTTTTTGTGAACAAGCTAGATTTTCACCATTTTACAATGGAAAGTTTCAACAAGTAAGACTACCAAGTTTGCACTCAACTATGCCAAAAACAAGTTTGGATCACTCTACTCTCAGACATGCTATGTTACTTCTCATTCAAGAGTTAAAAAATACAAAGGTATCCAAACTGCTGTCTTAATGTAAATGTAACTTTTCCTTCAAGTGTTGATTAGGGAGTTGGCTTCTCTCTTAAAAACACTCACTGTACAGCTGAGAGCAGCTGTCATATCTCTGGCAGAACGTGTTTACTTATCCAACAAGCTGTTGTATTTGTGTATGGACTGACATAAAATGTGAATGCCTCCAAGTGTACACGTAGTGGTGTGGTATTCTGTCTAGAGGATATAACTGAATGTTTTTCTTTTGCTGATATACAGACACAGGCTGTTTAAAAAATGCTAGCTCAAAAGTCTGTAAGTTCCATGTAATAACTTTTAGTTATTTGCCATTGAGCACCTGATCTGTTTCTGAGGTGAGATGTGTTATACACTGGAAAGTTTAGTCACAATCTCTCCTGGCTTTGTGTGAATCGCTTGCCCATTTTGCTGGCCTCTGAAATGTGTGTTCCATGTAGTAAACTGTCCGTGTGTTTTTGGTAACAGTGCTTGTCCACCACGACCGCCACTGAGCGAGCGGCTTCCTACTTCTTCACCTGGCACAGTTATTAAAATGGCAAAGGATGTGCTTCGTTCTCAGACAGCTGAAATGCTGGACAGTGACTGTGCATATTTCACCTAGTTTATGTCTGTAGACCTAACGATTTGTAATAAAATAGATTTTGTGCATCAAAGGGGTGTAAAATCACAGTATTCCAAATGTTGAAGTTCTGCTGTTGTGTTATAATGCCTGGTATATATCTTGAATAAAGTCTTAACATTTTTCTTAAAAAAAAAATAATTCTCCTCCTCCTCCTCCTCCTCCTCCTCCTCCTCCTCTTCTTCTTCTTT
>NW_017731848.1:1519699-1552082 GCF_001890085.2 Hipposideros armiger
TTCTTGTAGAATGTTGCCTGATTAGTCTGAGAAATATGACAGAAATAGAGATAGTCATGCAGACATAGCTTTGGAATAACTGGGGATCTCTACCCAATAAGCCACCATAGATACCTTGCATTTTTTTGATGTCAGTTTCCTTTCTTATGAGATTATGAACACTTGAAAGATTTGAAGTGATCCAGTTTGAATAATCCATCTTTACATAAAGAAACGGGTGCTAGAGAGATGTTGAAAAGGTTGCAATAGCTTATGAACATATAAAGAAACAAGATGCAAAATGGGTAAAGAGGATCAAAAGGTTTAAAAAAATCGAGGTAGGGCTCCAGCCATCTGCGTCAGTGCATTTCAGTTGAGTACCTGCTATGGATGGATAGGCACTACCTTAGGCATTCAACATCATTTCACCATGTGAGCCATTTGACAAATAATTGGAGGTTTTGGCTTTATGGAACCTGGAAGCATCTTGCTTTGCTTTCCACACAAAATGAAGATACCCATATGATGTGGCACCTAAGCAAGGGTTAGAAGAGTATACCAAGTATGAGAGGCAAGGACCAAATACTTAATTTGGAATGTTTTTCTTTGTCCTGGGGCTCCCAGTCCATTGGGCCTTGGTGTCACCTAAATTCTGCTTTACCAAGGACTATAGCAAACAAGAGAAGTAGAAGAAGGGAGGAAAGAAATGGGCTTCAGCCAAGCATAGAAGGATAGAAGGAAAATAATTTTTTCCTACCCTACAACCTAATCTAAACTGAATTCATTGAATCTGCAAAGACCCCATTTCCAAATAAGGTCAAATTCCCAGGTTCCAGGTGTACATGAATTTTGGAGAACACTATTCAACCTAGTACAGTGACTCAGTTTAACCTCTTCTTATTCATGTGTACCTCAAAGAGTTCCTGTGACAATGAAGTGAGACCTATGAAAGAGCTCAGCACCAGCTTTGGCAGTCAGTGATGTTAGCTACTACTGTTGTTAATATGTCATCATTCTCATCTTCATGCAAACAGGTACAGGAGCTGTGAGAGACATAAAGAAGGAAAACACATAGCCTCCACTCTCAAGGAGCCTACAGTTCAGCTATGGACACTACACTAACATGTCTTAGATGCTAAAGTACTAAGCTTTGTGGCACCAGTTAGACCTGTGGGGAATAGGAGGCCAGTGTGGAAGTAGTCAGCACAGAAGGCATCCCATTCCAGGGAGCTTCTAAAGCATTCTCAGGAGCAACATGGGTTCCCACAGAGCTGCGAGCCACTGACTCGAAAAGAGTGGACTCTTCATTCCTGCACCATGAAACATAGTCAAGCACACAGTCCCGTAGGTGTCCGTAGTGACAACCACGTGACTTATTACGATGGAGTCTGAACTCCTGCTTCTGAGAGGCTTTCGCTTTTTCTTTGGAAAAGTACACGTCTGACCAAAATAACACTGCCCACCATTTTGGTAAAAAGTCTTTGAGGTTTGGAGTTTATGGAGGCCCCCAGGGGAGGCAGAATCATCTGACCTCCTTTACTTACCTAAAAGGTTTAAACAAAGACCGTCAATCCCATAATGGGTGGGGCAGATCCCTTATACATTTGCAACACTTGTGCAGTACTAGTTATGACCTGAAAACTGTAAAGCATGTTATTAGAGTGCTTCTACCACTACTGGAGATCCTGACATGCTCTTGAGGATATTAGTCATGCGAAATACCAAGGATCAAGAATGTGTACTGTTGAGCATACTTTTGCGTGCTCAGTGGTTCTTGAATCGACAGTGTAATTGGTATTTGCTCTGCTCCAGCCCTGACATTTGGAGAGACCTTGGGAAACCAGCCACATTGTCAGCCTGTCCATGGTTGTACATTCCTGAAGTGTTCTGCTGAGGCAATTGGCGTTCTTTTATCTGTAGAGGGCCTTGCCCTTCATGCTAGCATTGTAAATAAAATAAATCCAGTTCATCAGTGAGTAAGGGCCAAAAGGCAAAATTGTTCTCTGAATAATAGAGTCCTTGGAGGAAATAATGTGATTGGCTTTCTTTGATATATTATGAATCATACATTTATTCATGTAAATATGTTTCCCTTTGAAGAGTACTTTAGTGCATGGAGTTGAGGCAAAACATGATACTGTCAGTGGTTGTCTAGCAGTGGGTTATAGCCTCCAAATTCACATGTGCGTTTGCTATGGGACTTCCCCACACAGAAGGGGGCTGGCTTCACAGACCGGCCCACCAAAGCAAAAAAAAAAAAATCATATAATTTGCAGATAATTTTCTTATCTTAATAAATCATATTTATGAGTACAACTATATTCAACTGATTTGCATATTTTACCCTGATTAGATGAGCTATACAAAAAACAATTTCCAGGTCTTTGTCCCTAGGAACTAACAGACATTTCCTGCCATCTTTTAGTTGCAAGGTTATCAAACAACCACACTGTATTTTATATCAGTTTGGCTTTTCAGATACATAATGTATTCTGGTTGTTTGGAACAGAGTGGGTATTATTATTTTTCAACTCTAAAATCCATCAATGAAATCATATATGTATATCTGTGCACAGAGAACAAAATGAAGCAAAGCAACATTTGATACAGACTAAGAGAGCATAGGAGCTAGACATAAAGATACCTTACAGATAGAAAAGCATAGATGGACACATAGTTATATTAGTAATAGTTATCACCACCATAACATATCTTCAAAAATATTTACTACGTGAATTTAGTAATTTGAATTAAGTCACTAATTCTTTCACATTCTGTAGTATATGCTGATGTTAGAAAATGAAACACAGTCATATTTTGTTGTTGTTACACCATCACCTGACATTTAGGTACCAAGTTTTCCATCAGTCAGGATAGGCTAATAAATTAGTTTGCTAGGGTATCATAACAAAATACCATAGATTTTGTGGCTTAAACAACAGACATTTATTTTCTTACAGTTCTAGAGGCTAGAAGTCCAAGGTCAAAGTGCCAGCAGGTTTGGTTTCTTCTGAGGCCTCTCTTCTTGGCTTGCAGATGGCTTCATGCTGCGCCCTCAAATGTGCACACACATCCCTCGTGTCTTTTTGTGTGCCTGATTTTCTCTTTTTGTGAGGACAGCAGTCAGATTGGATCAGGGCCCACTCTAAGGGCCTCATTTAAACTTAGTCACTTCTCTTGGCATAAGGACAATTCCAGTACTGCAGGCCAAACGTCTCCCCTTGGCCTTGTCAGCCCTGTTAATATCTGTTTTCTGATAAATAAAATGAAGGATTTTTATTTTCCTGGCTACTTCATTCAGCTTCTTGAGCTTCGACATCACTTAACATGTCTACTGAAGCAGGAACATATGCAATGAATGTGTGACTGGTTTGACAGCAGTCTCTTGCACTGGACTGGTCCCAGGACTGAATTTCCTGATGCCACTGTTGAGGAAGTGGCCTCTTCTTTACCTTCTCATGGACATTGCTCTTGAAAAAATTATAATCGTGCAGGTCGTCTCTGTGCTTCAACGTAAACCAGTTTTTCTTTTTCCCCCAAAACTTGACAGAGTAATCTCAAGTTCTTTTTAAAGAGAAGAGAGACTTTCTTTTAAAAAACTCTGACTTGTTGCTAAAATCAATTAGAATTCAAAATCATCTAATGAATATGATTAGTCTTTGCAACTTATAAATATAACAAACATGACAAACTAAAAAACAAAATTCATTTCTGATTTAAACTGTAGTCTCAGTTACCTTTTATAGCAAAACTTACATTTTGAAATACATAGATATAAAACCTTATATGCTCAAGAAAAGTGTAATTTTATCACTTTTGCTGTCTAGTTTGGGTCTAGTCTTTCTGGAGACAGGCATATAACTCTTCATTTTGATTAAAATGAACCCAGTAGCAAATTACTGACTGTTACACATTTTTCTAGCCCTGCATTAAAAGACTGTGAAATATGCAAAGTTGAATGAAACCATATGTTTTCTTTGACCTATAGTCGTACATCAATTTGCCTTCAAGAACCTTCGCTCTCTTCTGCTATCCTAAACATTTAGATACAATCATAGTACATTTATAGTTGGAGGCTTAACAAAATTACAGGGCTAGATTAAGCTTGGATATTTTTCAAATGTCCACTAACTTTTTGAATGAATTAGTGGGCCTTTGAAAAATCAAGTTCTTGACTTCATTAGGCCATTTGCAGCTCATTAATAGGATGAACCAAAGGAAGTCTATAAATTTGCTTTCTCTAGACGAGAGGTTGGCAAACATTTTCTTCAAAGGGACAAATACTACTTATTTTAGACTCTCTCGTCATACGGTCTCAGTGACAATGACTCAGCCCTGACATAGGGTGAAAGGAGCATAGACAATGTATAAACCAATGAGTGGGGCTGTAAATTAAAAATAAAAATAAGCTTTGTTTATGACAATTGGTTTTGGGCCAGATTTAGCCCATGGTGATAGTTTGCTAACTCCTTGCTATATATAGCCTTGTGCTGTTCAGCAGGTATCCTTTAGACTCATGGCAATTTGTTAAATATAATTAAATAACATTAAGCATTCAGTTCCACACTCATAGTGGCCATATTTCAAGTGCTCAGTAGTTGCATGTGGCTAGTGAGTCCCATACTGGGATATGCATTAGAACATTTCCATCACCACAGAACTTTCTATTAGACAGCTCTATGGTCTAGACTAGCAGTCGGCAAACTGCGGCTCGCGAGCCACATGTGGCTCTTTGAATGCAGCTTGTGAGCCGCAGTTTGCTGACCTCTGGTCTAGAAAAACTTGTTGGGATCACTGGGCAGGCTTTATGCTATGCACCGAATTCTCAAATTAATCCTGACCTCATCAGAAAATATTATCCACAGCCTTGGCTGACAATGGTATAAGGCCTTGAATTAAAGTTGCAACTATTAGGGCCGGCCGAGTGGCGCGATGGTTAAGAACTTGCTTGGGATGCCAGAGGGCCCCGGTTCGGATCCCACATATGAGGGCCAGTGACACTGCCCTCCACAGCTAAGATACTGAACAACAGCTCAACCTGGAGCTGGGCTGCCATGAGTCGCCGGCGACGGCGTAGGCTGCACTCCCTGTGGCAGTGGGTTGCCATGGGCTACCGTATGTAGCCAGCAGCCAGCGTGAGCGGCCAGCAGCCGCAGTGAGCGGCCGTCCAGAAGCCGGCGACTGATCTGCCTCACCAGAGAAGAGCGCAATGATGGTGCCAACTTGGGCCAGTGAAGCAACATCCTCCACAACTAGATTGAAGAACAAAACGACAGCAACTTGTCTGTTCCCCTTCCCCCAATTCCCCAGCACTGTTCCCATCCCCCCAATTCCCCAATAAAAATCTTAAAAAAAAAAAAAGTTGCAACTATTAGCTCAATTTTTAGGGAATACACTCCAAATAAATCTATGACCTTAAAGTAATGATCTTTTTATACATCATGCTGTATGCCTGGGTATCTGCCTTAGTCCTTAAACCAATATGAAGTTCTTCATAGCAAGGAAATGTCCCCAATATCCTTGGTCAGACATTATTTTTAGCTCTTCAAAGTCTTTTTTTCCCCCAGAAACTAGACTATGCCATATCCCTGACTGCTATTATGGATCCTGATTCAAAATGATATTTGCTTGAGTTGGAATATTATAGCATCCCTGCCTTTGATAGCCATGACTCATCCGCTGGATTGGACTCCTTTTGCACAGATTTTTGCCAAAGCCATGTCAGAGTAATGAAAGTTCTTTCTGGTTCCAAAAAACCTGCTAGAATTTAGACATCCAAATGAACGCTGCCCATGCCAAAAGAGTCAGCCTGGAAGCGTCACATTTATTCCAATGATGCTGCCATTACTTTAAACATTTTGGAATTAGTCTGTGAGAATTGCCTTCACAGCTTGAACAATTTAGAATTGAGAAGGTATTTATTCAGCATTTGCCATACCACTTACACTAAGATGTTGCATAGGGCGCTCAGACATGAGAAAGAAGTAGTTTCTATATTTAATGAGCTTGTAGAATAGGGCTACTGTGTACATACTACCAACACTGTCTGCAATGGAGGCAGTCAATTTCATCAGTGCTAACACAGTAACTCAAAGTCACCTGTTGAATAGGAAGAAGATAAGCTGTAACATATAATTTGGTGTTAAAATGTGAAGTCTGACCACAATATTGGTACTTTTGTTTCTCTGAAAAGAATTCCGGAAATATTCATATAGGCATTCCAAGTAACCATCTTGAAAGACATGTGTAATTTACATGTATAACTTTCACATATTTGTATTAAGGTGTTTCATTGTTTTATCATTGTGAATATACGAATATTGGCTCTAATATGTAAAACAAAAATTAGCACCTTGTTACTCCCTGAACATTTGTTTATCAGTCAACTGGCACTATTGCTTTTAAAATTATCTTTAGTAAGTCACAAGCTAAATTATATTTTTAAATATTAAATTATTACTGGAATGATTGATTGAACATTATAAGGAAAGACAGTATACACATGTGTGCACACACACACACACACATGCTCACATTGAAAGAGAGCGAGACAGACAGACAGATGCCAAAGGAAAAAATAGCTTCAAGGGTTTCCTAAAGTACTCATTTCCTGTGTTCCAGACAGATTTAACTTGTTTTATTTATTTATTTAAACTACATATTTATTTTTAATTTTTATTTTTGATAAGTTTTATTGGGGAACAGCCATGGTCATTAGTTACACATTGCTTCCATTCGACAATGGCATAGTTAGCTCTTTTAAAGAGGGCACAGCTCAGAGTGGCCCATGTGGGGATCGAACCAGCAACCTTAGTATTATCAGCACCACGCTCTAACCAACTGGGCTAACCAGTCACCCCCAAACTTAACCATTTTAAAAATAGCTATTTCTGGCCTCCACACATTGTGTTAAGCAGAATTTGTTTATATTGTCCAAAAGAACCTGTTTTATGCAATGTTATTTCTAAAAAAAATGAAATCTTCACCTCAGAATAAAGGAATAGGGAATGAGGGAGGCAAACACTGAGGTATGAAGAACAATGCTATGGTTTAAAAAGAAAAAAGTAGGTTATGGTGAAATATAATGTCCCACTTGGACAGCTATATTTCATATGTTTTTTTTTTACCACACAACTACATTAAATTATCCTTTATGAAATAAAACATTTGAGACATAAATGGCTGTTAAAGGTCTAATGTTTCTTAATATCTTTCTGTATGTACAAGAAAAAAGCAACCATTGGAATAAAAACATGGCAAAAGCTATAAATAAGTATGTCAGAAAGAGAAACTTCAAATGGTTAATACGAAAATAAAATACAGAGGCTTAAGCTACTAATCACCAAGGAAATAAAGATGAAAACAGGAGGTCACCATTTTTGTTGTTCATTCGATATTTGATGACATCCAGTGCTGGCGAGTGTGTGATAGAATTAGCGCTGTCACACAGATAATGACTAAACTTGTACTTGCTTCAGACAGAGAAAGTCTCCTTCTGTCTTTAGAATTCCCATTCTACATTCTTCTCCTTCCAAGCATCCAGTCTGTAATAACACCTCTATGCGTGATAAAGCATCGTCAACCTTTTGTTTACATGCCACTTTTCAGGAAACTTACGGTTTGTCTTTTAGAATCTACAAAGTCCCACTTACTTTCTTCTTTAAATTCCAATGATTTTACTACTTTCCTTTGCTTGAGCAGAATCTTATGTCCCTAGGTAATTGCTCCCAATTTTCAAAAGAAAGTAGCCTAGTAATATTTATTTAAATAAAAAAATGCATATCGTTGGACCCATCTAAATATAAAATAGATTTAAGTGGGAAGCTGTGGGATTATTTGCTTTCTTTCATACACTTTTTAAAATGTATTTGAATTATTATAATGTTCATAAATAAGTTATTAAAATAAAACTGAATAAACAATGACTCATAAAAAGTGATTAGTTTAAATCCTATTAATCATAATTTATATTAGGCACCTTCCATAATTAAGATTGGCCACAATACAGGCCTGATAATGTTTCATTTTCTGTTACCACCACAACCACATGAATGTAACACCAAGCATTTGTAATTTCTGGCTTTGAGCTTTAAAGTTATGGTAAGCATAGGAGGTGGATAATATTTTGGTATTAAAGTATGACAACAATCCAATTATGGGATTTTATTACCAGGACTTGTAATTAGTAGCAAAGATACTACATTTTCTTTCACCTTTTTTTTTTTTTTTTGCAGAAAATAAGTTTTAGAGATGATAGAAAACCAACCAATGGAGCATTAGTTTTTAATATACAATGGTTTAGATAATTGCAAACTCACTCTCCAGAAATCTCCCCCTTTCAATTTTCTTTAAGTTCTTTTGATTAAATTGAGAAGAAAACCTCTGTGAGTATACTCACGCCTAATAGCTCTGATTGCTAATAGCAGCTTGTTAAATCTGCTCATTAACTGTTTGCAGCTAACACCCAAACTCATGAGTCCAGGTTTCCTAATCAGAATTCTTATGAAGTGTCATATAAAAGTCAGATCAAACACAATTAGAGTGCAAAAACAATGAGCTTGTCTTACTTATATTATTTGATTGAATGTAGCTGTTGTTAAGAAAGAAAAAAGGAAAAGAGAAAGCAAATAAGTAGCAGGCACTTGAACTTTTATGTATTGGAAGTATAAGTTGACTTCTTAATTTGGCTTAAGAATATTGCTGATATTAAGTAAAATATTATTAAGGAGACTTTTCAAACCATATACCACTTAGCTGGCTAAATCTTATTAAATGGCTTGAACTTAGAGTGATCCAGTTGGCACACACTATTTAGTTAAAAAGTACATTTCAATTCTCACAATGTTGAGTTTCATCTTGTCAAACAAACAAGGGTAAAAGATAATTCAGGACACATACCAAGCCTGGGACAGTATTTATAGTGTTTCCTGGAGAAACTTATGGAGAAAGAAGCGGTAGTTGATGCATGGTTACTCCATTATTCATCATCTTAGGGCAGTGCACAGGGATCTAAGTGGTCCATACAGAAGGTTTCAGGAGGGAAACTCAAGTCTTTTTGCTAAGAGTCTATGCGCTGCATGACTGGGTCAGCCCCAGCCCTCACCCTGGCATGGTCAGGAACTGAAGTCCAAGCTTTGTGGCTGCAGGATGAACCTGAGGCTTCCAGGGCTGACCCTTCACTTGGGCATTCTACCAACATTGATGGCCCCAGCCCTTAACTGTAGCTGGTTTCCATGGGGTTTGGCAAGAGGGCACCCTTCTCTCTGCAAGGCCACCTTGCTGGGGATTATTCTTGGAAAAGCTTCTGTCGTGTGCTAATAAAAGCTTATTAGGTATTAGCAACCCTTAGAAACAGTAAGAAGCTGATTTCAACAAATAGAGGGTTTGCCACTATCAGGGGTCTCAGAAAAATAGTCAACAAGTAAATATACAAGTATATCGTTGAGTCTTTGCTCTCTCCCTCACCAGAGCCTATCCCCAGTTCCCTTTTCCTAACCTTGGTAGGCATCACATAGGTAATATGTGTTCTTAACATGTCCTGCAGTACAAATGGAATCCACTCAATCCCTAAATAAGATATATATCTTCTGTATAATTCTTCAAATAGATGTGTGCCAGGAACTCTGCTGGACACCAGGGAGACAAAGGTAAGAAAGACATGAACTCTTTATTCAATGAGCTTAAGTTTTTTGGGAGGGACATACGTGGTTACAGAACACCAGTTTTAGGCAACCTGATGAGGAGATTGTAATAATGCATATTAAGGTATAAATCAGTCTAGTACATTAGGCTTAAGTGATCTAGGGTGTTTATAGATTGAGAACTCAAATTAATTTTTGTTGGATAAAACAATATATGTTAAAGCTTGAGTGGATTTTTTAAATAGTGCAATGTAATTCAGTCACTTTTTTCAAAAAGCCATTCCCTAATCATACCAGTTGTAAGCCTTGAAGACCCATTTATCATGTACCCAAAATGCTAACGGGTAAGAAGCAACGTGTTTTGGTTTAAGGACCAGGGAGTCAAGCACATTATGATATCTAGACCATGAGCAGCCCTTGTTGCACGGATTACCGATGATAAGATTCACACTGTAATGTCTTCTTCACTAGAGATTCTTAGGGAAATTCTTATACAGATGTTGCCTAAAAAAACCTGTCCTTCATTCAAACCAGAAAAGGGTTATGTAAATAATCATATTTATCTTTGGGATTCACATTCTATGTTCTCTCCATTCAAGGACCCAGTGTGGTAACATGAGCTAGATGAGTAGAAAAGGATCCTCATTCAGCTTTCTGATTACATGGTACTCTTAAGGAAACTCGATGCTTAATATGGAGAACTCTGAACAGTCCCATTTATATCTTAACTTAAATTCCAATGACTGTAGGGCTTTTACTAGCTCAGTAAGGATCAGACCCCCAGGAAGTCTAATTTACCCTTTTCAGTATTTCCAAAAGTCTATGGGGTTTGACAAAGGGGTTCCGCCAGGTCAGTGCAGGACATCTTTTGCCTGCTGGGCTTCCCATCTCTTCCACAGTTTATCACAAAGAGAGCAAGGATGACATTTTTTTTTTTGAAAGGGGAATGGGCTATTGGTCACAGAGACCAATAAAGCAAGACTATGATTACAAAGTTAATTTAAAATAGGAATCATAATTCTGCTAGAATCATGGCCATTCTACTGACCCTGAGTGTAGTGAACAGGTTAGCACTATGAATAGACAACTCGCCTACCCTATCAAGACACGTTTCAGTCTTTCCAATACAAAAAGAGTTCTTTGATTTTCATGATGCATTTTCAAGGTGTACATTTTTTAAAGAAATAATGAAAACTGTATCGAATTTCACAAGGTTAAATGATTTGCCCAAGGATAGATAGCCAGCGTGTGCAAAAATTGGCTGAAACCCAGTCCCTTCACTTGCAGTTCTGTGTTCATTCCACGTAGTGTAGTTGAAACATTTATTAGCTCTTGTGAACGGAGAGTTCATTATGGTAATCACAGTTATTAAATTCTAGTAGGTACAATTTGTCTCTGGTTCAAAAATTTATGGTTTAAGAGCCATTAATCTTAGATTGCTCTTATTTTTATCTAAAATTATTAGAAAAAATACTTAGTTTTATACTTTTTTAATAGTTAATTTGATATAAAAGCATGTTTTATAACCACTATCTAGAAAACGGGTTTGTTTTAGAAAATCTACCACAACATTACCTCTGCTAATGTACACAGTTTAATAAATGGGTGGTTAATATGGTTAATAATAACTTCCAAAATTTCTTTTTGGTAGGAACAGAAGGAGTGGCTATTCAGTTTCGGTTATAAATTAGCCCTTCATTTCTTGCTTGTTAAAATTCACTTTTAATTGTTTTAGTTTCCTTAAAAAAATTCAACATGCTCTAATGGAGGTTATAATGTACTTACTAATGGTATATTGACTACCATTTCTTTAATCCATCTTCTGATGGTAAGGTATTGATTGCTGTTCATTAAATAATTCTCAGATTGCTCCACATCTACCTAAAATTACCTCTGTGATGATCTCATAAAACTTTTATTTTCAATTATCTATAATAGTACTCAAGGGAAAATAAAGAAGGATTCTATTTAAAAAAAATAGAAAATGGCAACATATAAAGACATATTTAATATCTGTAAGTGGTGCTATTAGCTTTAGGGCTGTGCAATAATTTCCATTGTTAGAATATATTCTCTGGGAGTCACAAAGTGAAGATTCTATGGATAGGAAGTGATAGTAGCATCAAATGGAATAAATTATTTCCTGTGTTACAATAATCTGATCTAAACAATAATCTAAGAAAAGTTTTCTTCTAAAATTAAGGCTATTTGACTTTATCAAGCCATATTCTCCCTCCAAATTCCGGGATGTACTGACTCCCATGGCTGTGATGCCTCTACATGTATCCTTATATGTCAGAATGCTTTGCCACAAAAGCATCATTCTTGTCTATGTAGATCGATCTGCTGAAAACACACAACCTGTAGTTTTCAGCTTTTTCTAATTACATTGTTATACATTTTGAGAAAAGAAACAAAGCAAACCCTCACTGATTGATTTTTCCCTCTTATTGATGATACAGTCTTTTGGCCTTAGATACAAGTGTGAGTATAATAATTAACTACAATCAAAGCAATTGCTAAAATCAAGATGCATTTTGTTTTGATTCTTTCTTAGTTTATCTTTATACACTAACAATCTGCTCTTGCATGTTGCCTACTTTTCCCATTAGAGCCATTAAAATATTAATTGTGGTTAATTTATGCAATTCTCTGATAATTTCAACATTTGTCTCATATGTGAGCCTAGTTGTGGCACTAGCTTCTCTCTTCAAACTGTGTTTTTTCTTGTGTCTTGGCTCACCTTGTAATATTTTGTTGAAAGCTAGACATGAATCCTGTAGTGGGAACTGAGGTAAATAGGCCTTTAGCATGAGGATTTATGTTAACCTGGCTAGGTACTGAGCTTTATTTAATGTTTGCCATAAGCTTCACATTCCTCTAATATCTTTACTTATGCCCCCCCACCCCGTGCCTCCNCCACCCCCCGACTTTGTGCTCTTAAATACTTCCTCTCAGAGATGGTCTCTGTTCTGCAACTCATGTAGCTTTAATCCACTCTTATACTGGAGCCCTGTTGATGTGGTAGAGAGTCATGGAGGACAGAGAATGTGCTGCAGTTTCCCAGTTAAATTTCAGTGCACTAATGCACCTGTGTCTTGGAGCATGTTTTGTGACATTTGTGAATATTTCTTTAGTAGTACTGTTTTTCTCAGTGCTCTCTACTCTTTTCCCTGTGTTCCCAATATATTTCCTTGAAGTGTTGACTTTTCTTGACCAAGGCCCCCCTTCCTTTTTTCTAGGACAGGAAGTAGAGGGGGCTGTTGAGGGGGAGGCATGCCCTTCCCTCAACTGGGATAACTAACAATCCTTTCCCTTGGGATGCAGGCCTGTGAGCATATTCCCTAATGATTACTCTGCCCCTCCCTTTGCCAGAGCCATAAGGGGATCTTTCTCAGGTCTTCATTGTGAGAACCTGCTGGAATTCCTGGAGTAAATTTCACAAAAGTATGCGGCCCCAGAAATTTATCACCTCCATGCTTCCAGTACTACTTCAAAACGATTTATATGTTCCTAACAGTTTATGGCTGCAGTGGCTTCTCCAGTTAAGCAGATTTTGGCTAAGTTTGGATGAATTTGTCTTTCCAGATTTGGGGGTAATAGTTTTCTCAATGACTTCAGTTCTCTGGTTGGTCCAATAAAGGAATACATTTCCATTTTGTTCAGCCTTTTCTTATTGTAAGGATGGGCATAAAGACCTCCAAGCTCTTTACATGTCAGAGCTGAAATGGGATCTCCTGTTTTTTCAGTATACTTTTCATTTGTGTTTTCCTTAGTATGAATTGGGCTAAGCAAATTTCCCCATGTTTAAGAGCATTTGTGTTTCTTTTTCTGTCAACTCTCTGTTCATTTGTAATTTCTCTTTCAACTCTCTCTTGCTCCATAAAAATAACTGCCTAAATTAGTGGCTTAAAATAAAAATGTGTTATCTATCTTATGCATTCATGGTTGACTCAGCTCTGCTCAAGCAGTTCTTGCTAGATATTTTAGGCAGTTTCAGTCAGATGGCAGCCAGGGAGCTAGAGCTAGAGTCATCTGAAGACTTGACTGGGATGGATGTCCAAGATGGTTCATTCATATATCTGACTGCCTGGTACTTACATTTGTTTTCTATTGCTTCCATAGCAAATTATCACAAATTTAGTGGCTTAAACAAAACAATTTTGTTAATTTATGGTTCTGTAGGTCAGAAATTTGACATGGGTCTCACCAGGCTAAAATTAAGTTGCTGGCAGAATTCAGCCCCTACAGATTCAGAATTTTACTTCAGTTGTAGGGCTGAGTTCTTGCTTCCTTGTTGACGTCAGCTGAGCGCCATTCTCTGATCTATAGGCTGTCCACATTCCTTGGCTCATGGTCCCTTCCTTCCATCTTTAAAACCAGCGATAATAAATTGGGTCTCTCTCTTGCTTTAACTATCTACTCTTTTTCTATCTATTGCATTTCTCTGGCTCAATTTTCTGCCTTCCTCTTCCACTTGTAAGGGCCTATTGATTACATGAAGCCAGTCTAGATAATCCAGAATAATCTTTCTATTCAATCACATCTGTGAAGTCCCCTCCTCATGTGAAGTAACATATTCATAGGTGCTGGTGATTAGAGAATGACATGGGGGGGGGCATTATTTTGCCCACCATAGTATTCCTTGTCCTCTTGTTCTCCACATTGCATTTCATTTTCCAGGGTCACACTACATGGTTGGTCATTCTCAAGGCAGGATAGTTTCATAATTGTCACACTTTGAGTTTGGTAGCTTCCTTCCAATAGAGAATTCTCCAAGAACCAGTATTCTAAAGAGGCAGAAAGTAGAAGTAAAAGCTGCCAGGCCATTTGAGGAATATACCAGGAAAGAGCACAGCTTAGCATATCTTCGGCCATAATATATTGCTCAAAGCAGCCATAAAACCTATCCAGATTTAAGAAAATGAAGGCAAAAAATTCAGCAACAACTTTTGTTGGGGGAGTCGATTTGCAGACAAGCATGTGGGATTGAAACATGTAATAATCCAGTTCTCATTTTTTATTGCTGTTTAAAACCTTAGAAGCTCCACAACCAGTTTCAGGATTTTATGGGTACACTTCCTTCTTGCGCTCTTTCAGGAAGCCATAGTTAGACACCATGTGGGACTTCAATGATCTGAACTCTCAATTAATTTAGACATCAAAGATAGTACACACACGACTAACAGTTGATGCTGGTTGTTTGCTGGGAGGTCAGCTTGGGTTGCTCACTGGTGCACCTACACTTGGTTGGTCCATGTGGTTTGTGTTTCTCATGTCATGCCAGCTGGTTTCTGAGAAGGAGCATCTTAAGAGGGAGTGTTCCAAGAGACCTAGGTGTAAACTTTAAGATTATTTTATGACTTTGTCTTAAATGTCATTTCACCTGTACTGTATTGGTTCAGCAAGTCATTTAGTCAGCCTAGATTTAAGAGGAGAATTAAACCTCTCAATGGGGCAATAGAAGGGCATATGAGGTGGGAGTTTTGTTGTAGTTATCTTTGGAAAATATAATCTACCATATATATTTTGCTAATTTTTCTCTTTTTGGATTTTTCTATTTGCTTTGTAGGAGCACTTTTTGCATAGTTCAGGTTGTCTATTGCTTCATAAACCATCCCTAAAATTCAATGACAAAACAATAATTTATTATTATCTGTTATGATTCTGAAGTCATCAGATGATGGGCTCAGCTGAGTGGCTTTGCCTGGTGCCTCTCATGTGAGTACAGTCAGATAATAACTGAGCCTGGAATCATGTCAATGCCTCTCTATTCACATAAACAGCTGTGGACTAGTCAAGCATCTCTATGCAGCCTCTCAATGTGGCCAGCTTGGGCTTCCTCATAGCTTTGGTGGCACAAAATTATTAAGGCAGAAACTGTGGATGCTTTTAAAGGAAGGCCTGGGACAGACATAGCATCACTTTTGCTTAACTTTAGGGTCAAAGCAGTCACCAGTAAGTCCAGAATCAAAAAGAGGGGGGATAGACTATATCTCTGGAAAGAGGAAAGTTAACAAATTTACACCCATACTTAATCTGCCATATACATACAAGAAATTAGTCTTTTCCCTGTTATATGAGTTGCAAGTTATTTTCCTGCTTTGTTTTGATGTCATGGTGTGTTTGTACTCAACACAATTTTAAAAATTTGTTTTCAATTTATATCTAATAAATTAAAATTGATATCTTCATAGTTCTTTGTTTTATATTCAGAAATGTCTTCCTCATTCTGAAATTACATTTTAAAAAATTCTGTATTATTGATTTTTTTGTGTTAAAATCTTTGAACTACATGTGATTTATTTTTATTTAAAGTTTATCTTATGAATTCATTTTTTTCCTTGCTGGCTACTCTGTGTTTTCAGTACCATTTATTGAATAGTTTATCTTCACCCCACTAGTTTATACCTTTATCATATTTCAATTACTTTAAATCTATTCCATTTTGGACATTTTCATCTGTTCTTTTGATCTCTTTATTCATGTTCAAGTAAAAATAGTTTTAATGATTGTGGTTTTACATAATATGAAAGGGATATTCCCCCTCAGTACAGTTTTTCCTCAGAATTTTCTTAGAAATTTTTTATTTTTCATTAGAGTACCAAAATTAGCTTCTCTGGTTCAAAAATAATCCTATTGGTTTATTTTTTTCAGAGAAAATATTTACATTATTGTAATGCTCAGTGTACCTATCCAAAAGGACAGCATGCCCGCCAGTTATTTTCCTGGCCTGTGACTGTTTTGACCAAAAGAATAAGGTAGAAGCGATGCTACTTTCTTCTTTATTAGTCTTTTAAATTTTGTTTCACTTAGATATTTTCCATGCTTTGTTTAAAGTATTCATAGGTATTCTTTTCATCATAGTTATTGTAAATGAAAGTACCTTTCTAATCATATCTCTATTTTAAAAGACAATTTTATGACACTATTTATTCAAGTATATTTGTCTACTGCAATAGAAGACCATATCCTTTTTAAGTGGAAACGTTTTATGTGTGCATATAATTAAATAAATATCACATACTATCAATGATATTTTGTAATTTATATTCACTTGTGTGCATATATTAAACCCTTTCTAGGCCATATGTTATTTGTTGTATTCAGCCTGTTATCCATCAAGTGTTTAACACAGAGCATTGAACATAATGAAAAACTGAAAGTATTTCTTGAGTTAATGACTAATAATACTCATATTTATTGAGCCGTTATGTGCACATGTATAATCTATCTGCAATAGAATTTATGTGTAAGTTCACAGGTTTATACACATAAGTACATACATATATATATATATATATATATATATATATATATACACAAATGCAGATATAAACTCTAATATTTGTAACTTTCCATATATTTGATCACCGATGCATATGTTCTTATATAATGTCTCTAAAGAGAAAGGTGCATTCAGTATTTTGAAGGTAGGTCAATAAATTCTAACTGTAGTTTGTGAAATACTTATTAACATGATGCAGGTAAGTTGCTTTTTGTAGGTTTATTTCTGCAAGGAGAAGCACTGTTTGTTTCAATATTTGTTAGTGATAATTGGATAATGTTAAATTTTATAAAATGAAATGTTTACAAAACAGCACATTTTCAATTTATGAATCTTTAGTTAGGACAGAGAAGTGCCACACATAGGTAACATATCACTTATTAAAGAATCATATAAGAGGCATCCCAGTCAGGACCCCATCTCGTTTCGAGAGCTGTAACTTTCTGCTCTAATAAAACTACCCACTACTAAAAACTTTAGAAAAAAAAAATCATATAAAGAATATTGCTTTATATTTTTTAAGGCTTCTGTTATTGCTTAAAATGGAAAGTTTACCATGAAGGTATATTAAAAAAAAAAAAAGGAAGGTGTAGTAAAAGAAAAGGAAGACAATTTTTGTTAATTAGAAACACAGAATTCTATAATTAAGTGATAACTATAATAAGAATACATTAAGTGCAAGAGGCTCTGAGAAGTGGTAGACTGCTGATGAGCATTTAAAGTCTGTTTTAACACAAAAGAATACATTGGAAGAACCTGAATACATTACCTGTGCAGGTAGGCAATAAATAAGATGAAGTTCTAATACAAAATATCTTTCCTTTCAAGAAAGGTAGGTTTTTACCTGACTTATTTAAATTATTTTTCTTTACGGAGTATGCCATCTGTTATTCTGACATGTTATATGGTGAAAGGGCATTCTGAAAGCGGCTGCATGCCCCAGTTAAGTATTCTTCCCATTATTCACAGTCAGAAATTAGAATACATCACCTACACTATTAAAAGTGCCTTTTCTAAAAGCTAATCATTTGAAGAGTAGCCTCCAATAAAATTGTTTTATATAAAAATAACTAAAAACTATTTAATTGGGATGCCCTTTTTTCACAGATGTTTCGTACTTGATACTCAAAGAGTTCAGAGGCTAACCAAGGTTTGCTTGCTTGCTTTTGGAATAGAGTTTATTTGTGTTTTATTTTAAAATATAAGCATTCAGTGATTCTTCAGTGAATTTCTGTTTGTCAAAAACTAGCAGTAATATCTGGTAAAGCAGGCCCTATGCATAATCTAAGAACTGGAAACCCAACAGAAACATGTACATATATTCACCAAAAATCCTGTGGTTCACTGTTGATCACATCAATATTTGTATTAGTTCAAGCTGGAAACTACCCAAATACCTATGAAGACAGGAATGGGTAATATACTCTAGCATACTCACACAATGCAATACTGTACTGCAGTGAGAATGAACAGACTTCACTGTACTTAACATATGGATGAATCTCACAAACATACATGCTGAGTGAACAAAGCCAGATACAAATGATTTTACATTGAAAAATCTAATCAAATAAAGTACAAGACAGGCAAAACTAACCTAAGTAAAGACAATGGTTATTTTCGGGGGGTCGTGACCTCAGGGGGTGATAGAGGGACGTCAGATTCCTGCTGATGTAGTCGTGTTTGGTATAGGTGCTCATCACATGGGTGCACTCTGTTTCAGAAAATCATTAAGTTATGAACCTAATGATATGTGTACTGTTTTGTACATATGTTTTAATTAATTGAATAAAAGTTTTTAAAGTGCTTCAAATCAGCTGGAAAATCAGATTTGTGTAGTTTTTGCAAATAGCATAATTCATTTGTTCCAAAACTTAGGAAGTGAATGTGCCTTTCTCACTAATAGAAATAAAAAGGGAGCACATGTTTTCTTGTATAAATCTAGAACAAAAAATGACAATACCAATATGGATTTATGGTATTTTCCAACTTATACAGTTTAAGATACATCATTTGATTTTCTCCTTATTCTTATCTTGGGAAACAAAACCCATTTCATTCTAGGAAGACTATGGCATCTGCTTAAAATTAATGTTTGTTTATAAAGCTGCTATCATCATCGTATAACTTAAAATCATTAAAAAAATCTTTAACAGAAAAAAGTCTGATCAAATTTATATACAATTGGCACAGGTATTGGTGTTCAAATTTGTGTAAGCTCTCCAAGGTATTCTCTGATAATGATGGCTATATTTTAAGCTCCCTTGGGTTGGCGCTAGAGTTATGTTCCATTATTTGCATTTTGCAATTAAAAAAAGTTTTCTAGGCCTTAGAATAAATGAACAGAGCACATTCAGAGAAACTGTATTTTTATTCACATGTGATGATAATCATTAACTCTAATTAAGTATTTCATAAACATGGTGGACATACTCCTATCTAATTAAACTTTAAAATGCAATGCATCCTGTTGATGTAAAGGTAAGTCATGTAGTTTTCCCTAGAAAACAGAAGCTTGAATTTATGTGACTTAAGCCTCAATTCTGTCACAGCTCTTTGTCTTTCCTGGCATTTATAATGAAAGCATTTGCCGCTGTAATCACTGAGGCAAAAAGACCTGAACTTAAAGCACATGCTTGGAATTATGGTTCCAGCTTCATTTCCCCTCAGTTGCTGATTTTCATTAGCCCTATCATCCCTCTCATAACACTGACAGTCACAAATACTTCTTGTAGTGTTATTGTGCTTTACATATGCAAAAACCTTGTTTTGTTGTCATGATTAATATGATTCATGAAAGATAGCACTTACCGCCTCCATACTACTTACTAAAGATCGGATATTCTTATTATGCTCAGTAGTGGAAATAGTTAAGATAGATAAGACAGTAGGTACTTAAACGCTTGGTGAATGAAAGAGTCATTAGAAATTGTTCTAAAATATTCTCTAGCTTTCTCTATAAGGAACAGAAGATATGGCTGGTCAAGGAAATGCATTCTGAACAATTTTATAGTGATTGCTTCCATATAGAAAAGGATTCTACCCATCGTTCAGTTTTAGGAATGTTTCCTATGTCTCTTCTAAAAATCAAATTTTTTATTTGTCAATAGTTTTATATTTACAAAAGAGCTACAGAGATACCAGTTTCCCCTCTTGCTAACATCTGACATTACTCTGGTGCATTTGTCACAAGTAATGTTCTAATATTGATAAATTATTATTAACTAAAACCTATACTTTATTCAGATTTCATTAAGTTTTCCTCAATGAAATTTTTTTTTCTGTTTTAAGATCCCATCCAAGATACCGCATTACATTGACTCATCATATCTTTTAAAGCTCTTTTTGGCTAAGACAGACTTTCCTTTCTTTTAATGATTTTGACAGTTTTGAGAAGTACAGGTCAGATATTTTGTAGGATATTCTTCAAATTGGGCTTGTTTGATTTTTTTTCTTTCTTTCTTAGATTGAAGGTTTGGGCATTTAGGAAGATCACAGGTGAAATGCCATTTTCATCCTATGATCTCAAGAATACATCCTATCAATAGGAATTATCACTCTTGATGTTAACCATGATTACCTGGCTGAAGTGATGTATGCCAGGTTTCTCAACTCTAAGTTACTTTTACCCATTTCCATACTGTGTTCTTTGGAAGCAAGTCACTGTCTAGCCCACGTTTAAAGAGGGACGAGTTATGCTTCATCTCTTCAAAGGAGGATATACACATAAATTATTTGGAAGTTTCCTCCACAGGAGATTTTTCTGTTCTTTTCCATTTAGTCAGTTAGTTATTTAATAAATTATTTACACCAGCATGGGTATTAATTTTGTATCTTTATACTTAAAAAATATATATATATACTTTAAGTACAATATGGTAATCTGTTTATCTTGTTGCTCAATTATTCTATCTTTGACCATTGGAAACTTGCGGGTGGCTCCTGTATCCCTTTGACATGCTTCTGTCCTTTAGTTTTTTACCACTGTCTTTCTTTCCAGCACTGCAAGGTGCTTGAGGCTCATGTTGTATATTCCTTGTCTGAATCCTGGAATTAGTAACATCTCCCAGGAGTGCTGATTCCTTTTATTGGACAATGTCATCAAAAACCAAAATTAGGCATTGGATTCACATCACTTTTTTATATCAAAGGGTATTCAGAATATCTATTTAAATCTCTATCAATTAACAAATTATTTCTAATAATTTGTTCAATTAACAAATTATTTCTAATAATTTGTTTCATCTTAGTTTCAGAGTCTGACTAAAATTCTGCTATAAAATATACTCAAATTGTGATTAGATTATAAAATTAAGAGATCTTTTCTGTGAGGCAAACATTTTGTTCACTCTGAAAGTTATTAACACATACAAAATAAATGTACTAGGCAGATATTAATTTCTGCAGTTTAAACCTTTATGAAGACACACATTTTTATGACACACATCAGTATTTCCTCTTAGATTGAAAACAAGTTTCAGCTATTTGTTCTGTGATTACTAAAATCTCCCCTGTTAACAATAGAAAATAAATTCTTTTCTGAGATTCCATGGCAATATCTTTGATCACACACACTAGCAATAAGGTAAAGAAAAATAAAATGAAGATATAAAATGTAGATGTTTAGGATAAGAAATCAATTCCCAAAAGGAAAAGTGCACAGGACTTTTTCTGCTTCTCTTATATAAAAAATTAAAATGTAGAAAGCTTATTCACTACTGATTTAAACAATCTATTTGCAAAAAGGTCTTTTTCTTACTTGATTGTATTATATTTTCTATTATAAGAAGCGAGAAATAAGTATCACTTACTTGTTTATTTACTTTAGTGTCTGTGTTATTCAAAGGGCTCTTTTTAATGCTCAATCGTTACAACTTTTCTAAGATGAACAAGTGGATATCTAGTACTCCTTTTGAAACTTAAATAAGTATAATTGAAATTAAGATATCACTCAGTAAGAGTGTTCATTTTGTTTAATTTTATATTCAGAAAAATGGAAATAAAAATTCAAATGTCTAACCCTTCTTCTGTAAAATGAAGATGAATTAGTCACGAGATGAATTTTTTTTCTAAGATTTTATTGGGGGATTGGGGGAGGGGAACAACACTGGGGAATCAAGGGAAGGGGAATAGACAAGTTGCTGTTGTTTAGTTCTTCAGTCTAGTTGTGGAGGACGTTGCCCCACTGGTCCAAGTTGGCACCATCATTGCACTCTTCTCGGGCGAGGCAGATCAGTCGCTGGCTTCTGGAAGGCCGCTCACGCTGGCTGCCAGCCATACACGGTAGCTCATGGCAGCCCACTGCAGCAGTGGCTACAGCCTACGCTGTCGCCAGCGACTCACGGCAGTCCAGCTCCAGGTTGAGCTGTTGTTCACCATCTTAGCTGTAGAGGGCAGTGTCATTGGCCCCCATGTAGGATCTGAACTGGGGCCCTGCTGCTCAGAGCTGGTGTCCCAAGCTAGCTCTTAACCAACATGCCACTCGGCTGGCCCATGAGATGATTTTTTAAGTCTCATCCAGTTTTGATATTTAATAAGTCTGCAGAGAATTTAAATTTAATGTTCATATATTCTGTTAAGGTTTCTACAGCTATTATAAAAGTGGACATTCTGAGAACAAATAAAGAAAAAGCCTATTTTTTATTTTATGCTAGCTCTAGGGACATGGGCTATGACACGCGTTCCTCTGCAAAGCTGAAATGTGTTAGGAGTGTGATCTTACTGACTGACTTTGGAGTTTGAATGTGCTGATTGATTTGTTGCCTCCCCTTACTCTCTAGTGGCTGAAAATTTGAGAATCAACAAAATCCCAAGAAGGCAGAACAAATTAGAAACTATTATAATAAAATAGTGATATAGTTGGTATAGGAGTAATTTCTCTTGTTACTTTTATTACCATTTTCCCAAAGTTCCTTAGTCCTATTCTGCACAGTTTTAGAGTCTCTCTCTATATAAACCAGCACTCATTTATGATGATCTCTTCTGATTTCTTAGCTGGTTTTCTAGTAGATATTTCTAACTTAAATGTAGAGCTCTATACCAAAAAATAAAATTTGGCTGAAGATGTCAACATCGGAAACTGACTTCATCTTAACAGACACCTGAATTTACTCAACTCTGATAATCAGTTATTATTTGACAGAAGAAAAAGATACAAATTTGTTTATTTTGATCAAATATTTATTCAGAAGGCAAGAGGAATTCAGGAGATGCATATTTTAAATGAAGTACAAAACCTGAAATAAGTAAGGGTTGAAAGGAAAATTATATTCATTTTATCTTTAATATCCTGCCCAAATCTAAGGGATTCATTTTGAGTGTTCATTTTATGATGCTCATGTGCAGAGTCCGAACCTTCAACTTTGGTGTTGAATTTCACTGTGGGCAGACAAGTAGAGTTGAAGGGGAAAGAGGGAAAGCACAAGTGACTGGAGTACCTATGAAATCCTGAAAACATGTTTTTTGCTTTCACAAAAAACAAGACAAAAAACAAGACAACAAACAAAGCTCATAAAATATATCAGTTACATTTTTGTATCTTGTGATAATATCAGAAGGTATCGTATATTTTATCATCATTCTCTCCTTGATAAACATTTCACAGGACCTATACTACAGCACCAATAAATTCTTATACATGTGTTTTACCTTTTTGCAGATTACCTTAAATGCTCAGTAAGAGGCTTTTGGGTATGGTGACTGTGTCGATATTCAAATATCCAATACCTTCCTGATGTTTGACTGTTGTTAACTTGGTCTCACAGTAATATGAGCTTTTTAGTTAGAAAAGTGTTGAATAAAGTCTAAGGGACTGTTTATAGCTACAGTGACATTTCTCCTTGATCTTTAATGATAGCCTTTATCTCACTTATGATAAGTCATGTGAAAGCACAGAGCACAAACTTACATGCCCTCAAGTAATCTCTTTCCTAAAATGGAAAGGCTTTTAGTTCGTTTCCTTACTTCCCCATCTCTCCCTAGTTTTACTGAAAACTTTTTTTCTTATCCTTCTTTTGTTTTATTTTACCTTTATATTTCTAAACTACTGTTTCTGCTTTTTCAAATTATGCTCAATATTTGCAAACTGTATAATGCTGAAGTAGTATGTAATCATCCATTCATGTATGTTTGAGTTTCAAGTAAAACATACATGGTGGGCAAAAATTACTATATAACTCCTTTTACTAAAGACAGAGAAATCCAAATGTAATCAATTTATACTTAGCTCAGTGCTTAGACTACAACTTCAGGTTTGGTAACTGCCAGGAGCCGTCTGTGTCTCACTATCTGACATGGCCAAACACACTGCAATTGTGACAAATTCTGAATCTCTGACTGAGAAACAGATACTACTTTATATCTTAAAGAATTTAAATACCCCTCTAATAGATATATCACAATAATTATATTTTATACACTAAAGGTAATTTTAGTCATACTACAAGTCTCTTAGTAAAGGTCAAAGTACACACCCTATAAATCTTGAGATCCTACTTAGACAATAATTTTTAGAATAAATGTTGGGTGGTCATGGTAACCATCCTTTAGGCGATTATGTAAAGGTTCAGGCCTTGGTCACAGTCATTGTAGGTGGAGGGATTTGGGCATAGTTGGGATAAGTTAGTCTTTAGCATAGAAAAGGACTAGCTGTACCCTGGAGCATAAGAATTATGAGGAAGTAAAACCCTGATACTAATGGAACAGTGGCTAAACTGCCCGGTATAAAAAGGGGCATGCTGTAAAATAAAGTGAGACACTTCTTCTTGAGAAAGCACTCCTGTGTCTCCACACATTTTTTCTTTTTTCCTCACCGACTCCGCCTCCACCTCCACCTCTACCTGAGGGAACCCCTGGACCTCCCGCAGGTAACCTTGGCACTGACAGTAAGGCTTTGCACACATCATTTCTCATCATTGGGATTCTGATTTCTCAGATGCAAAAGGAGTATTTGAAACTATGATTATGATCTCTTCCAAAGTAAGTATTTCATGATTTAATATTCCATGAAGAATAAAAAATAATTAATGTGAATTCAAATACTGGCTTAGTAAACAATGTAAATCTATTACAGACAATTATAAGATGAAAATTATGCATTGGAATGTAGCTATGGACAGCAACACAGAAGATGAGTCAAAGCCTTACAAGGATGATAAGACTGGTCTGCATGTTCTTGTAATATTGCTAGCATCAAATTAGTGCTTAATAAATATTTTACTTATTTTTTCTTTCCATTCATTATTACATATCCTGAACTTCTCTTCTCCTTATTTATTTTACTATCCAGATATTCATATTTGTTTTTAAATCTACTGGATTTAAACAAATTTCTTTTTATTAGTGTTTTTTTCCTGAAAAGTTCAACAATACAACTTGAATTAATTAATGTTTAAGTAAAATGTATTGAGAAAATATGCCTAGTCTTATTGCCTAGGTATATGATTTATTTTCTCTAATTTCATCTTATGTTTTGACCTTCCTTTATTCTTTACTTTGATTTCTTTATTTTTTACAATCTTATTGAAGTGTGTATGTTTCTCTAAGGCATTATAAAATCTTTTGGGATATAAGACAGTGCAAATAAATAATTGATACAGTCCCTCTCCACTCCAGTACTCTATGGATTCTCCAATTTAATCATATTTTTAGATTACCATGCATGTCTCTTTCTAAAATAACTCAACTTGATGCCATCATTAAAATCATTCCATTGGGTTAAGCATTGTCCTCATCCTGAAAAAATGGTGTCTGGAGGACCTCCTAACAGGTTCATCTGGCATAATGCCATAAGGGCACCACTCTTCTAACAGCTCCAATTTAATCAGGCCACTTTTATTCATAACTTATTACCAGCATAGTCAAGTCCAAAGTGTTTTTTCTCACTGAACTGTAAGCCCGAGGCTAATGCCTTCACTAGGCACTTGATAAATGTCTAATGAAAAAATAAATGAATTAATGAGGTAGCAAATAGCTCATTTTAGGTCTCAAGGTAAATAAGAACTTTTAATATATTAGAAACACTACATACAATTTTTGGTTTTCTTTCCTCATCTTGGAGAATGGAGGAAAGTTCAAACAGAAACTGCAACACTCTGGAAACAAAAAACTTTGTTCAAAGTATATGGGGAAAAAAAAAAAGGTTTTATTGACAGTAAGTATAAGCCAAAAGGTTTTATTCAGTTCCAGCTGACTTTTAATGAAAGAAAATGGAAATAGATAGAAAACTAAATATTGTTCTTAGTTTATTACTTAATTTGGTGAACTTTCGTCAAATCACAGCCTCAAAAACAAAGAAGAGGGCTGGTACTGATGCATCTCAGTTAAAATAATCATTGTTTATAAAACTTAAAATATTTAAAATTGATAGTTCATTGGCTACACACTCACACACACAAGCACACACATATTCTATACATACACACATAGACAAGTATAAGTATATGGGGCATAGATACTATATAAACATACAAACCCATGAGGCTTTCAAGTTTCTTTGCAGCATAAATGAGACTGTTAGTAACTCACTTTGTTTTGTTACAGACAATTTAACATTTTTAACATTCAGCTGATATGCTGTGTTGAAATAAGACTAGTCCAATAAATAGTGCAGTATGCTTTTTACGGCTTATTTGTTGCAGGTTTTATTGATTCTTTTTTTTTTTTTTACTTCAATGAAAACAAAAGAAAATATTAAGAAACAAGTTAAAAAGAAGATATAAAAGTCAAAAAGTAACATACTTACTTGCCTGGTGAATTATGATTCCAATAGAAAGTAGAGCGTATGAGTCAGAATAAAAATAATTAGAAAGTGAAGGTTAGGTTCTCCTACTTTTGACATTAGAGAAAGCAGAATGGATAGAAAATAATTTGAACTTTCCAGGAAATAAGAGAAAATTACTTTCACAACCTACATGTACCTGAGAGCCCTACTTTTTACACTCTGCAGGAAGGAAAGTCAGACAAAGAAAGTAACTTATTAGATTTCCTCTAGCTTCGTTATTTTATATTTGCCATGTTTTCTTAACTTCTGTGACTATAAGAATGTAGTATTTATACATTATGCACACAAAAAGTGCAAAGAGAACCTCTTCTAATAAAGGCCTAATTTTAAGACTACAAAGGTACATTTTAAAAACAAAAGCAAAAAAACAAAACCCTTAACAATGGACTGGTAAATATAGGCGCATTTGTCATCTCCAGGCTATTTGACAGTCTCGAAAATAGTTGAATAAATTAATTTAAAGACCAGAAGCCAGGCATCCCTCTTGGGTATACATTTTAAAGATGGTGTGCCATAAAAGGAGGGGTATTTACATCTTATTGTGCTGCTTCTTAGCCTTCATTTAGGTGATATATAGTGATGATAGTCTGGTCTAAATGCAAAAGAAATGACTGATGATGCTTTTAACCCCCCAAAATAAAAAGTTAATCATTTCACAATAGTAATTCTATTTAAAATATGCCAAAGCCCTTTGATAATCACTTGAAATTTTTCTCAGGGAACATATGCTTGTGTAACATCTTAGTAAATATGACTAGAAATATCATAAGTGGCCATAACATAATTGGTAATAAAAATCTATAAAATAATGCACATTCTTTGAATGCATTCTAGAACTCCTATTAATGTTGATGGAAATAACTAAGCTAGCACAAATGTGCACAAGCTGTTTTAACATCTAACACTTTAGAAACTTAATAGTCATAGGCAAAATCAATAGGACTTGGGCCATATGTTATATGTGAATCCATCCTTGTAAATGGCTATAATTTGGCATGAAAACAGATTCTTTTCTTGGCCTAGCTATCAGTTTTTTTCTGGCTGTGAGTCACAGTATAGAAGTAATAATATCAAAAACCTTATGCCATTATTTTCTGAGGAAAATACTATATGATGATACTACAAAATGTTATGTATTTTTTTTATCTACTTGTCTTATAAAACGGCATTTAGTGATTTAACAGTGTCTAGAAATGTGGAAGCCATAATTTATTTTTCTGGCTCAATCATTGACTTGCTTTGGGATTCTAGATAAGATATTCAGCCTTTTGTTGTGTCAGCTCGCAAAGCTGTAAAATTTGTACAAAGCAGGCAACATGTCCTGTATTAACCTGATGAGATAATGAATTTAAAATACAAAAAAGTTATCTAAATGGAATTTTTCAGAATGTACACTTTACTAGAAATATTTTCATTATCCAGATATGGGGCTAAACACTTGAGGAGGCAGCATGGATTCTCTTCCAGTGCTTGCAACTACCAGATGATTTAGGGCATCCTCTTCGCTGCTGTTGCTTCCTACTACTAGTCCTCATCTCTAGTATTCAGCCTGATAATATTTTCAACGAAATACTAAAATGGTAATATTTTTTATCATGTATTTATCAATGGCTGGCTATAAAATGCCTTTTTAAGCATTAGAAATGGACCTTTGTCCTGGAGATTCAGCAGTGAACTACTCAGCAATCCCTGCCCTCAGTAAGGTGGCACTCTGGTAAGCAGCCAGGGATAATAAGTGAGGCCAATCAATGGTACAGTATATTGGAAGAAAAATATTACTGATAAAATGAGATAGTGAAGGGGGCATGGAATGCTGATGGGATGTGTTACAATTTTAAGGAGAGTTGTCAAGGAAGGTTCCCTGAGTCAGCAATGTTTGAGCAAAGTCTCTCTATCAAGGGAGATCTGAGATATCTGAGGTTGGAGCAAGGGTAATTGTTTGAGTTGGGAGAGTAACTGGTGTGTCTGTAGAATAGCAAGGAGGCCAGTGAGGTTTTGCAGAATGAGTGAGTGGCTGGTGGTGGTAGGTGATACAGCCATGTAAGTGGATGATGAAATGGCTTTGGCATTTACTTTAAGTTAAGTTGAGAGTCATGGGAAGGTTTTCCATTGAGAATGATACAGTCTGAATGCCATTTTAAAATAATCACTCTGTCTGTTGTTTGAGAAGAGATATCGAGGGATACAGAGGAAGGCAGGGAAGACCAGTTTGGAGGCTGTTGCAATAATCCATGAAAGAGATGATGGTGGCTTTGACCAGGGTGGCAGCGGTAAAGTTGTTGCGAAATGGTCCGATTCTGGATATGTTTTACATATAGATCTGAGAAGATTTGCTTTTGGGTTGAAATTTTGGTGTTCAGGAGAGAGGATGTCTTCAAGGTTTTTGGCCTGAGCACCCAACAGAGGGAAGTTGACATTCACTGAGATGTAAAAGACTACAGAAACAGGGGAAATTGGGAGGTTACTTTTAGATACATTAGGTTTGCAATACATATTACCATCAGAATAAAAATGGTTAATAGACAGATGTAGGTTCTAATCTGGAGTTTGAGAGAGGCCCAATATGGAAACAGAGATTTGGCAGTCATTTGCAGAAATATGCTATTTAAAGCCAAGAAACTAGAGCAGATTACCAAGGGAGTAAGTGCATTCAGAAAATAAAATAGGCCTAAGGTTTGAGTTGGAAGACTTCTTTAGAAAGTTCCAGGCAGAAGAGGAGCTGACAAGAGTCTGAGAAGTATTAGCCGGGGAGGTTGAGGGAAATTGACAGGAGTAGCTCTTAGCAGCCAAGAGAATGAAGTGCTTCAAGAAGAGAGGGATCTTTTGTGTCAGAAGTTGCTGACAGGCTGGCATGATGAGCACTGAAAATTGACTTTTGAACTTAGTAATGCAGAGTTAGTGTCTGTGACAACAGCAGTTATGGAGTAGTGGTGGGGAAAAAGGCCCAACTCAGGTGGATTCAAGAGAGAAAGGGAGATGAGAAATTGGTGACAATAGGTACAGACAACTTTCTGAGAAGTTTTTGTTCTGTAAAGAGGAGCAGAAAAGAGGGGAGTGGCTATGAGGGGATATGGGATCAAAAGAAAGCTCTTTAAATGAGAGTTAATAGAATATTTCTAGGTGTTTGAGTAATTGCTATTCATTTTCTTTCTTTTTTTTGGGTGAAATAGGAAGCAAAGTTAGCATCATCTTTTTTTTTATAAGTTATCATAATCTTAAAGTAAATACAGGGTAGAAATGTTGGAGATTTTAGGAGTGGAGAGTAAGAAAGTTGAATAGACAAGGAAAATGCATGGATCATCTAGAACGATGTAGAATATGACACAATTATGACAGGATGTAAGTGTATGACTGTGAGATTTAAGAATCACTTCTAGGGCCGGCTGAGTGGCTTAGTTGGTTAAGAGCTCACTCAAGAGTTTGAGCTCTGAGCAACAGTGGTTCAATTCCTGGCCCGAGCTGAGCAGCCGCTGAGCTGCCAACAGGTGGCGGGATGGCTCAGCTTAAGAAAAAAAAAAAAGGAATCACTTCTAGATTTCCATGTACGTGTTCATTGTTTCTTTTTTTATTTTCTTTTCTTAATTTTTTTTTCCTTTTTCTGCTATTGCAGGGTACTTATATATGTTATTAGATCATCTCAGGTTAGTTTGACATAATAAGAGATAGTTCAGATTATCTAAAAAAACAGTATTTAATTATTATTTTAAGTGACTGTATATTCTGATAGCCTGCTAAGTCTTAAATCAAACTCAATTACCATTTCTGGGGACTTTTCGTCCTGTTGCTGTGTGACACACACATGCTTTATTTCCGACTCTTTTGGCAGGATTCCTGCTGCCCTTGACTCAGCCCAGGCCATGACATCTGCTCTAGGTTGTATATTTTATATTCTGTTTTTAAAGGATTCCTTTCTCTACATCCTCACCACCTGAAACTTACTTTGTACACTCATTATCTTTTATATGGACTATTGTATTTTCCTTCTAACAATGCTCACTGCTTCTGATGTTCACATTCTAAAATTCAATCTACCTGTTATTTTAAAAGAAAACTCATCATGTTTTTTTTTTTTTCTGGTTTAGAAAGATGCAATGGACTGTAAAAAAAAATGTTATAATCTTGGATAAACTTCTGGTCTCTTTTTACATACTTCCTTCTTGTATATCACACTCATCACCAACCATTTGTCCTTTTCCAAATGTACCCATGCTCTTTCAGCCTTCTGTCGATGCATATATGAATCTATATGCCCTTTCTACTGAGAGAAGGACCATTCAGTAGACCTAACTTAAGCATCTCTTCTAAGGTGAAATCTCCCTCTTTTTTTTTTTTTTAATGCAGTTACTGTTTCCCTCTCTTTTCTAGAACATTAAATCTCATAAGAACAGGATTTTTGGTTTCTTGCTGATTCCCTCATGTCTAGAACTACTCTTGGCTTAATGTAGATGCATAAAAACTACCTGCTGGATGAATAAAGGATACCTTAACCCATATGGAAGAATCTGGAACATAAAAAAATACTTAAAAGTGGCTATTGAATGTTTCTCACTGCTTTCTTCTTAATATTTTCCTAACTTGAGATGCCTCATTGTAATACCTCATCTAGATCCTCCACAAAGGCTTTCTCTGTGGTGAGATGACCCATATAACCTTGAGGGTCACAATTCCTTGTTCATGGATATCCAATAGCATTTCTCTGAAAACCTAGGCACAGAGCTATTCCTACTCATATGTTCCAGTTCGATAGGACCTCACTTAATTTTTGGCATGATTGAAGATTTATATAGAAACAAAGTCTGTACAATTTGTAAAAGAAAACACAATTTATAAATAAGTATGTTACAGATGGCCAAAATAAACTAGAATGATTCAAAATATTCTATCCCATCCTTTCTGTTCCAGCTGCATCAAGCAGGTGCATGCATCAATCATGTAAAAACAAAACACACCAAAAAAACCCCAAAAAGTTAATTATCTCTTTTTTTGGATGGCAGGCACAAACAAGTAACGGACACTCTCTTCCCATCTATGTAGTCTGACATCCACGATTCTAGAGCATTAATATCGAAAAAGTTTTGCTTTTCCCCTCTCAGGTTAGTCATGGATAGCATGTGGTTGAACGTTAAGTGCCTTTCGATGACTAAACAAAGTTTTACATAATAAAGATTTTAAGCTTTGCTTAGTTCAGCTCTCTTCTAATGATATATTTTAATTGAGAAGAAATGACATTGCTTACTAATAAAGTGTGATTCTTACAATGTGAGGGGCCAAAAAAGTACTTGTAGTAATATTTTGTTGTGTGAACTTTAAAGTGATGAGATCAATCATTCACTGTTTCTATGGGCTGTCTTCCCAAAGCTGACAGCTTTTCTTGGTCTAAAAATAGAATGCCACATTTTTAATTGTAAATTTGTTCAAGATGCCACTATGGTTAGCCTGCCACATGTATACTTCATTTACTCTTAATATTTTTATTTCACTGTGCTCTTTAATTAGTTGGGACTCACTATTGTCTGGAAAAATATAATTACTATGATGTTAAAAAAAGATTGAAATGACTTTGATTTGTTTTTAATTAATAGAACTTATGTTTTAAAGCAGTTTCAGATTCATAGGAAAAAAAATAATGAGCGGAAAGTACAGAGTTCCTCTATACTTCCTCCCTTCTCCCAAAGTTTTTATTATTAATATGTA
>NW_017731848.1:1560974-1561882 GCF_001890085.2 Hipposideros armiger
TCATTCTACCTATTTCTGAAATCCCATTTCTAAAAACTCCCCCTGCCTTTTTTAACTAGTAAATTGAAAATTTTTTTTCTGTCATGTAATGAGATCATCAGACTATAGTTATGTATTCAGATTTAATACATGAGTTATTTTGGACAATAACTGATTTCTCTAAAATAACTGATTATTTTTTAGAAAAGAACTCTTTGTACACTCAAAGGTGTCTTTGCTTTTGCCTGAGCTGAATTGAAATGCATCTTCTTATAATTTAGTTTCCTCCTCCACTGCTCATAAATGATTATGCGCAGCCTGGAGATTTTTTCTCCCTGACAATTCATTACATTGAATGGCACATGCAATATCCCATCTGTCTTTCTAAAGGCACATCAATATTGGCCTACTTTGATTGAACTATCTAGACCAGCAATTCATTAACCTGTAACTCACTAGCCTTGTTGTTTCATTATTACTCCCTTAATGCTTCTCTGTTCCTCAGAGATAACACGAAGTTTCTAGTTTTCTACTTGAATATTTAGCTTTCTAAAATACAATTATTTTCTCTCTTATTCAAATGCTAGACCATAGCCTCTAGATATTAGGCTGTAGATAAGAAAATCTGCCAGTCATTAAATGATGCTGAATAAACACGAACCTTCTCACACACTTTTCCTTTGTATCTCATTGCGTTTCCCCCTGTCTTCCTCTGTATTTTAAATCACTTTCCTTCTTTTTGTCTATCATAGTTAATTAGGTTTTGGTTGAAATGGAAATCAAGAGGTTATTTTCTTCTTCATCTTCTTGCTAAGACATTGTCATTTAATTTTGGTGGTTGAAAGTGACAATGGGATAAATCATTAGATGTTACTTGGTACTAGAGATAGATATGTGCCATATTTCCCCATGTATAAGACACACTCTTT
>NW_017731848.1:1562737-1565176 GCF_001890085.2 Hipposideros armiger
AAAAGTCTTGCAACTTAATTATGATTACCTATGAAGTACTCATTTATATTCTGACATACTAATCAGCGTTAACCTATTGTGAAATAAAGATACTTATTGAGAAAAAAAAATAAGGTAATTCGCTGCAAATAGAAATAACCTAGAATTGAATCTAAATTGGTAACTCCTTTGAAAATAAGAATTCTTTTAACCAAATTTATTTGGACAAGAATGAAGGAGAGATAAGTTCTAGTCATCTTGGGGATGAGCTGTTGGTAATAGAAAATGGAGAAGAAGTTGTGGCAGCACATAATTTTGTAGACCTGTCTCTGGTTTCACCTGAGAAGTGGAAGACCCTCTTGGGCCTTGGCTGTGTGTGATTCCACTCTCAGGCGTGGGGTTGACAGAATGCCATGATCCCTGCTGGCCTGGTCAGGGTTATGTAAGGACTTTGCCTCCTATCTTGATATAAATGGGAAATAGTTCACATTTTAGAATACTTCTCTTTATCTTCAGTATTGTATTTATTGCTTCTGTTCTCCATTTCTAAACACAATTTTTAAGCAGGTGGTAACATGGAGATTATAAAATCAAAGGAGAGTTGTCTAGCCTCTTAATTTAGAAGAAACCCTTGAGAAAATCCCAAAGGCCTTGAATTGAAAAAAAAAGGATATTAAAGTAGGGCATCTGAATACAGGTCAAGATTTTATTCTTTCCATTTATCTAAGCAGATGGTTAAGATAAGAAAAATTGTCATCCTGAATCAATCCTATGAAATCTCTGAGGATTCTGGCGCTATGCTAAATACTTTTCGGAGAAAGATTTTCTAAAGCCACTATGAGACATACTGAGTTGAAACAGGTTTTGTTTGTTTGTTTTATTTATTGTTTTTCTCTAATATCTGTTAGTAGTCTAGGAAAATGAAATGTGTTATATGCTGATAGGACAGTACAGTTGGATAAGCTGTCATTAATATTGTTATGTGATATTTCTATCTCACACTCACAAAAATCCTTCCTTACCTGTGTGTTACAGTGAGAGACAGTACAATATATGCCATAGCAAAAAGCCCAGTTAGCGCTGATCTCAAACCTGGTTATTTTGTTTGCATTTTGGCTTAGGCATGCTAGGTAATTTCTCTTAATTAAAAAAATATGTATATAGTGTGGATGAAAATATCCATGATGAGCATGTGCATTACATGAAATTATTAATACCTATCATAGTGCTTGATGCATAACAGGACTTCAATGCACGCCATATGTTTCTCTTGTCCCTTTTCTTCCTCATAATCTTTTCCTTTTGTTGTATTCTTCATCCCTCCATCCCTCCCTCCCTTTCTTCTTTCCCTCCTCTTTCTCTTACTTTTTCTTCCTAATAATCATGAAGTTCTTACTTTGCAATCAAAGCCCTACTAAGCCCAACCTGCCTTATTTCCAGTCTTTCCACCCATGTTACCCTCTGTGAATGAACATGATCATTTCATTCTAGGAAGAATAATTTATCCACTGCTCCCAAGCATGGTTTTCTTTTTTCTGATTCTACATTTTTGCTCATGTAACTTCCCATAATACGGGCACCCTCTCCATTTTAACCTTTTAGAATAAGCTAAGGTCTCCCTTTTTTGTAAGCTTTCTAAGGCCATCTTGACAATACAACCAACGAACCAAACCAAAACACCTCTCTGCTCTTTTTGAACTTCTACGATTATACACCCTAAAATTCTAACGTAATCTGACTTGCATCATTATTTGATTCATCAAATGCAATTTATGTATAATTTTATATCGCTTTATCTTTTTCAAACAATCACTGTAGAAATTAAACTTGATAGATATTAATGTGCTCACTCTATAGATGATGATCAAACAAACTTAAAGGGAAGAAATATTTTGCCCAAGATCACAGAGCTTGGGGAGACAGAGACGAAATACTAACCTGCCTTTCTGAATTCACGCACAGTGCTTTAAACTATGCAACTGCATTTTATATGTGTTACTAATGTAATATTATAAGATCACAAACCAATAAGTTATATAAGCTTTGAGGGGAAATTATTCATAATTTAATATGTGTATTTTTGTGTGTGTGTTTTAATCCTATCCCATGCACATATCATATATAAGGACATTGGAAAAAAAATAGGACCATTCTTATATATTTCAAAAATATATGGACTATTTTAGAAAAAATAAAATCATATAGATTGTATGATTTGTTCATTTTTTTCCCCAGAAATAAAAATCACTGTGGATTAGAGAAAGGGAGAGAACTATCATTGCAATCATTTCTAAGTTACAGTCATCCTGACACAATAGTTAGGTGTGAAATTGATCACAATGGTTGTGGAGGTACGTCTAGAACATGCCTTCAGATGACAGTAATAGGGCATTTGATTTCAAAGCAGAAGCTGAAATATCTTATGGATATCCTGTTACTAAAATCAATACCTAATTTTTC
>NW_017731848.1:1570850-1579069 GCF_001890085.2 Hipposideros armiger
GTTTTGTCATCAGTGATTCAGAAATCAATTGTGCATGTGTAACCTGTTTAATGTGAGGCTATATTTAAACAAAGAGGCTCAGAGTTACTAGTGGAGTAGGAAGGAGGGGTTGAGCACTTAATATCGTGCAAGAAGTATTATAACATTAAATTTCTGTGCAATGTACAATCTATTTAACTTTTAAGTCATTCTTTTTTGCCAGGAATAATTTAACACTACCAAATAACTCCAAACTCCAAAACACACACACGGAGATGAGGTCCACAGCAAAGAATCTAGAAATGAAACAGGAAACTTTCTTTTAACCTCATGGGTAGAGTTATCATCCATCCCCTAGTAAGAAGAAATTGGGGACTGGTATTAGATATTATTGTATATATAATTTTGAGTTGTAACTTGCATAATATTTTATTAATGTGGTGTGAGTCCAATCATTTCAGCAAACTATTTGGGTTGTCGGAAAAGTCATGACATGTTTTTTTCTGTTTTTTTTTTTTGCAAAAATGTGTCATGACAACCCAATATTTTTATGAAGCTTGAGTTTGGAACTCTTCCATTACATATAGACATCTGTATGGAAAGCAGATAAATCATGTTTGGAACTTACCTAGGTAATTATAATCATGTCATTGGATAAATATAAAAATGGAATAAATATGCTCCAAAGTGTATAAACCAGGGGATAAACCTTTTGACTATTTATCTTCAACTTAAGGGTGAATAAGGACAGCCTAGAGTGCTTATTAAACCTGCATATTCTAGGCCTATACCCAGGAATTCTTACTCCATATTGTGAAAAATATGTTAAAAGAATGAAATCTTAAGCCTTATTTCTCTCTGGATTTGGTTATAGATCACCTAAATTCAATAATTGAAGTTATTTTTTCACAAGCAAAGGACAGACATGGATGCAAATATGTTATCATCTATTTTACAGGAAAGAATTTGGAAACATGTGTGTTTAATGTGTGGTGCCGGCAGTTGCATGTCACCTCCAAATAGATGGTTATCATGTTAGGACAACAGATGGTCTTCTCACCTAAAAACATTAACCTTAAGGAAAAGAAATCATCTGTCAGACTGAGCAGGTGGTACTTTGTTGATCGCTCTGCCCCCTAGATACCCCCTATAGAACAAAGGCTAATTGAATTTCCCTTAAAATGTTCTTATGAAGGAAAAAATGAAAACTGGTCAACCAAAGCCAAGTAACTAAAAATAATGTAAATTCAGTACAGTGCCCATTTAGCAAGTTGGGTTTGGGTAAACCATCTTGTTTCCCAGCCCTGACTGGGTTATTTCAGATCTTAATTTGAAAATGAACTTATACTTCTTATCATTTGTTTCACAGATAAGGATACTGAAATCGGGGCTAATTGTGAGTTAACTAAGGTCACAGAGAAAGTTGATAAGAGTCCAAGTTTTCTAACATTTTATCTTAATTTTTAAGGGGATTCTAATTTTAAAGATCCTTTCCTATAAAAACTGAAGGTTGTACTCCTTTGGTGGTCCAAACTACGATGTCTACATAATCACTTTTTTTCCATTGGCTTTCTTGTCACGACATGGTAGAAAGACCATTGGTCTAGAAATAAGAATATTTTTAAGTTATTTTGATTCTGCTGCTAAGTAGTGGTTTTCTTTAGGCGAGTATGATGGTTAGTTACCTACTGAGTCACTGCTTGAGACAGAAATCCTGCTTACGAAATTTTACACTCTTTTGGCCGTGAAATCATTAGCAAGAAAAGCCTGAGGGAGGCCTTGGAGGAAATGAGAAAGTGCAAGGAAGAGAGTAGTATTCTTCCAGCAAGAGACGGCAGTTGCAGTTTCATGCGCCACCTTTGCTGGGCACTTCTAGCACTTCTAGCGCCAGCCCTCCAGAGACCAAGACCAGGCACTTAAATCTCCTTCAGTGGTTCCATGCTCCAGGTTCACGTTCCCACCCCCTTCCCCACACCACCACCAAGCCCTCCCAGCATCAGTTATGTAAAGGATGAGTCTCCAAGCTCTTACTCTTTGTTCTATCAGTGCTGGAGGTGGGAGTTGCTACCTTCTGTAATCAATATATCTTGGTTACCTATGTGCGGAAAAGAATGAACTCAGCAGGCCTGGTTGCTCAAACCCTGCACATTCACAAGAAAGGCCTGTCTTTTGGAGTGGTCCTTGACTACCTCCTGGGACATAAATTCTGAGCCATTGGAATATTCTGCCTGATGAGAGTGTTTTTGTGTGTCTGAGGCCTTGAGGCATGCTGTACCATTTTGGCAAGATAGTTTATGCTAACAATGTGATTTAGGGTAAACACCTGTTTTTATATGTCAGAGGCTTTGGGATCTGAGATACCAGTTTCATTAGATAGTCTATGCTAACACAGTGATTTATAAGGAATGCCTATTTTTTGCTTTGGGGTGTTGGAGTCTAAGTAGTTGAGGTCAGTTACTGCATGCTAAATGACCGACTCCCCCAAAACCCTTGTATGACAAAGCTTGGGTGAGCTTCTGTGGTTGTCAACCCTTTGCGTATGTTGTCACCCTTCATTACTGGGAAGATGAAGTGTGCTCCTTTGATTTCACTGGGAAAGGACACTTGGAAACTTGTGCCTAGCTTCTCCTGGCCTTCACCCAATGTGTCTTTTCCCTTGGCTGGTTTTATCTTTTATTCTTTGACTGTAATAAACTGTAGTCATGAGAATAACAGCTTTTCCGAGTTCTGTGAATTGTTCGAGTGAATCATTGGGCCTTAGCGTGATCTTGGGAAGACCTGACACACCTCAGCTTCCTCTGGGTTTGCTCTTTCAGTCTTGATAACATCTATGGACCAAAGCTCTGAATTACACATCTCCTGTTTTTGAAATACTTGAAGTGTTTTATATTTTCATGTTTGGACGTTGACTGATAACACTGCAATAATGAACATCTTCAGGGCACAATTACTCAGGGGTGTACTGAATGATTTGTAGGAGAGAATTTTTATGATTCTGTGGTCCCTTTCCCAGAAATACTTTTCTTTTTCTCTCTCACTGAGGCATGAACCATTGATGTCCCATAGAAAGATCTCTACTCTATTAATATTTTCTTATTCTACCTTTTAACAGACAAGGATACATTTTGTCCTAGATTGGTGTAATAGACTCCAGTTCTTTACTCCAGAATTTCAGAATTATTCTTTCAGGTGCTTTCCCTTTTTATTTTCTCTAACTTTATTGAAGTAAAAATGACAAAGTTGTATAGTTTTAAAGTGAACAACATGATGATGTGATATGTGTATACTTTGTGAAATGATTGTCATAATCAAATTAATTAATACATCCATCACCTCATAGTTATTATTCTTTTTTCCTCATGGTTAGGATGCTTACAAAACATCCTCTTTGCAAATTTCAAGTGTGCAATGCAGTATTAACTGTCGTTACCATGATGCACGTTAGATCCCTACCACTTATGTATTTTATAACTAAAAACTTATGCTCTGACCTCTTCATTTACCCCATCCCCCAGCCCTAATAGCCACCTTTCTACTCTTTGTTTCTTTGAGCTTGAATTTTTTTTAGATGCTACATAAAAGTGAGATCATACAGTATTTGTCTTTTCCTGTCTTGTAATTTGGAACACATTAGATTTGAGAATATATATATATATATATATATATATATATATATATATTTATGTATTTATTTATTTATATTTCCATTCTTTACTGAAGGACACTTAGATTGTGAATAATTCTGCAATGAACATGGGGATACAGGTATCTCTTTGAGATCCTGTTTTTCTCCGCATCTTTGTCAACATTTTTCATCTCTTGTCTTTTTTTTTTTTTTAAGATTTTTATCTTAGCTGTAGAGGGCAGTGTCACTGGCCCTCATATGTGGGATCCGAACCTGGGCCCTCTGGCGTCCCAAGCCAGCTCTTAACCAACACGTCACTCAGCCGGCCCTCTTGTCTTTTTGATGATAACCACTCTAACAGGTCTGAAATGCACCTCATTGACGTTTTGATTGGCATCTCCCTCATGATTAGCGATAGTGAGCACCTTTTCATGTACCTGTTGTCCATTTGTATATCTTTCTTGGAAAAATGTCTGTTCAGATCCTTTGCCCATTTTTTAATCAGATTGTTTTCGTGCTATTGAGTGGTATGAATTCTTTATATATTTTGAACATTAGTACCTTAGATATATGATTTGCAAATATAGTCTCCCATTCAGTAGGTTGCCTTTTCATTTTGTTGATGGTTTCCTTTGCTGTGCAGAAGCTTTTTAGTTTGATGCAGTTCTACTTTTTTATTTTTTTTATTTTGTTGCCTTTGCTTTTTTTTTTTTTTTAATCTGAGCCATCCTGCCACCTGTTCGCAGCTCAGTGGCAGGTCAGCTGGGGCCGGGAATCGAACCAGGGACCCTGTTACTCAGAGCTCACACTCTTGAGCTAGCTCTTAACCAACTGAGCCACTCTGATGGCCCCTGTTGCCTTTGCTTTTGAAGTCAAATACAAAAAAATGATTTCTAAGGCTGAAGTCGAGGAATTTTCCATTATATATTTTTCTAGGAGTTTTATGATTTTAATTCTTACATTCATGTCTCAATTTTGTGTATAGTGTAAGATATGAGTCCAGTTTCATTTTTTTACTGTGGCTTTTACCATCCCTTCACTTTTAATCTTTATGTATCCTTAAATCTGAAGTGAGTTTCTTGGTTTTGTTTGTTTGTTATTTGTTTGCTTTTTAATTCATTCAGCTACTCTGTGTCTTTTAATTGGAAAATTTAATCTATTAACGTTTAATGTAATTACTTATAGGTAAGGACTTACTAATGCCATCTTATTAATTGTTTCTTGGCTGTTTTGTATTCCTTTGTTCCTTTCTTCATCTTTTGCTGTCTTCCTTTATAATTAATGATTTTCCATAATGTTACATTTTGACCCCCTTCTCTTTCCTTTTGTGTATCTATTATAGGTTTATGCTTTGTGGTTACTATGAGGCTTACATAAATCATCTTATAGTTATAACGGTACTGTAAGCTGATAATAACTTGTATCAACTATAAAATTCTACCCTTTTCCACCATCCACACATTTTATGTTTTTGATGTCACAATTTATATATTTTCATATTGTATATCCATTAACAAATTATTGTAGCTATAATTATTTTAATATTATTGTCCTTGAACTCTTATAGAGGTTGGAACATTCAAGTTCATGAAGCTCATAGGTCACCAAGTAGATTCAGCCCAAGAAGGTCATCTTCAAGATACAATATAATGAAATCTAAACACAAAGAGACAGAAAGAATTTTAAAAATAGTAAAAGAAAATAACGTTACTCAAATAGAAGAGAATCCCCATAAGGCTATTCATTTACTCTCCATTGGTCTCAATTTCCTTATGTTCAAAATGGTCAAATACTTATAGAGGTACTGGGAGGATTAAATAAAATAATATGAAAGAAAAGCTTTTTATAAAATAGGTGCTCATAAATTAAATTAACATTTGTGGAGTGAATATAGCACAGTTGTTAAGAGTACTGTATGGAGTTAAATAAATGTGTTTTCAAATATTATTGTAAGAATTGGATGACATCATGATAATTATCAAGAATTAAGGCCAGGTACAGAGTTGCTGTTCAATAAATGTTGGATTATTATTATTTTATTCTTTGTCNGCATATCTTTCTCGGATTCGGATCCTACTGCCTCCCTCTAATGAGGACCCTGTGACTACATTGTGCCCAGGCAGATAACCCCGGATAATCTCCCCCTCTCAAATTCCTTATTTTAATCACATTCCAAAGTCTCTTTGCCATGCAAAGCAACAAATTCATGGGTTCTTGGGGTTAGGATGAGGCATCTTTATGGAGAGGGCATTATTCTATCTATCACAGGGGTTTTAGGTGGAATAAGGGCAAGACAAGGCAGCAACATAATTGGGTATGAGTAAAGTTAACATGACATGAGTCTTCAGTGACAGAAAAACACAAGTTTCTAATGGAGTCAATTGTCTAGTTCAGCTCTGATGGTCACAGAGCATAGTTACAGAAGACCGGGATTAGAATGATAAGTGGGCTTAAAAACATGATGTTTCATTGTCCATATTTGAAAAGGTTTTGTATCAAAAGAGAATACAGTGCCTTTCTTCAAATATTTATAAGGCTGTCTGTCATATGAAGGAGGGATTAGCAATGTTCTGTTAGACTCAAAGAGCTAGCTAGCAGCAACCTTAGTAAGCAGAAGTCATAGCGTGGGATGGCAGATCTTTGAGTCAGCATGAAAGGAAACAACACATTTCCTTCCTTAGAAGTTTTCCTTCTCTAGAGGCCTACCAAGCTCTTTCTGGGTGTGTATTAATGGGCATTAAAGCATCAGATAAAAAGTTTGATTAAAAACTACATTACTTTTGAAGTTACTTCAAAAACTTTGATTTTCCTATTCTTTGATTTTACTATCCTCTGGCTTATATTTAGGACAGAATCAGTCTAGAGCTTATTAATAGTTTTCTTGTTTTTCCATCTGTCAAGTGAGAACTGGTTTATATAAGTCAATATTGATTTTAAGTAAGAGACTTTCAATCAGGTGGTGAGTGATTCAGAAATAGAATCAAAGGATCTCTATAAAAAGCTCATACACTATATCATGAAGGAGAAATGACACAATGTACTGTAAAAATTCACACCATGAAAAGCCATTACAAGCAGTAGGGCAGAAGAGTTTTAATGTAGTTGTAGCAAAAAAGAAAATGAAAAGAAAATCATTTCCAAGTATATAAGAGGGCCACACAGTGAATGAGAATTACATCTGTTCAACTTTGTAAAACTGTTGTAAATACTATGTATAAAATGTTATCAACCTCCTGAGAGAAGGAAGCACAGATGACATCACCTAAATTTATGTATAAAATAATGTATTTATGGATTATTTTGTTTGATGAAAATAAATAAAATAATTGTGTCCCTTCAATGACTTCACTGAATTTTGGGAAACAAAATAAATTCTCTGCCCAAACTATAGAATTTGAAATGCTGGGGGAATCTCTCTTGTCTGTCTTTCTGTCTGTCTGTCTGTCTGTCTGTCTGTCTGTCTGTCTGTCTCTCTCTCTCTCTCTCTCTCTCTCTCTCTCTCTCTCTCTCTCTCATTTATCTTAATTCTTAAAAACAGAATTTTAAAATTAATTATAAGCCTCCAACCCTGAATGTAGTAAAGGAAGAAAGAAAAAGGAAAGATATGCCTTTGAATTTTTTTAAATATAAAAATTACCTTAATGAGTAGTAAGGAAAAAGTCAATAACCAAGAATCATTAAGCAATTAGGAAAATAAAGAAGTTCTGAGTACACTGAAAATGAAATACAGAGTTATTACAGGAAGAAACAATGTTAGAATAACATAAAATTTATTTTCTTTTATAAAACATTTTTGTGATGAATTGCCTTATGATAAACTATGAAAAATTTAAAAGAATTGGGTATATACACAGAGAATAAGGAATGATCTGAAAGATGCAATTAACTGAAAAGAGGAAAACAGGAGCAATCAAATGGATATAATAATCAAATAGGTAAAGAGCAAAGAGAACATAATTTAAATATTATAGCTTGTTCGTATCTAGAAGTCATATTTATCTACAGAAAATTAAAATTTCACTTCAAAGTTTGTTTAGAAAGAAGTAAAATTCAAAGTGCTTCATAGCAAACAAGAAAGGCCTGGGTGACAGAAAGACAATCTAGATTAGGTTATTAGAGATATAAAAACACCAATTTTTCAAGAATTTACTTGGAAGTTCAAACACTGAAATGATAGAAGTATCCTTACAAAGGAAAATGGCCCAAGAAATATTTCTAATGGAAAATGAAGAATTAAACTAGCTTCAAAACTACAAGCCAATCATTTTTCTCTTTAAAACATACAAAATGTCTTGTAACATTATATTTTGTTTTATCAAGGAAGACTCCAAACTACAAACCAAGAGAGAAACCAGATTCCACCCAGGTCATGTATCTGTCAATCACTTTCATTCTATCCATTAACTAAGAGAAAAAAAGACTGAACTATCCAGTGTTAATCTGATTTGCATTTGTTGAAATTAAGAAAGAATTGAGTACTGGATATAACAATGTTTCAGTGTGTTTCTCTATAAAGTCCAAAATCTGATAAGTAAACAACATGGTTTGACAACATGTTATATGTTTGGGATATACCATAGTGTTTTAGAAATAATCCCTTTAGTTTTAAAATGAT
>NW_017731848.1:1586724-1589030 GCF_001890085.2 Hipposideros armiger
CTGGAAGAATTGAGTTGCCATTTGTTGAAGAGTAGAAAACAGGGGGAAGAACAACTTGGGGATGGAATGCAAATCAAAATTGCAACTTTCAACACATTAAATTTGAGATGCTTTTAGTTATTGAAGTAGTTTTCTGGTAAGCCATTAGCTATTTGATCCAGAATTAAGAAAAGAGGTATAGGAAGGAAATATAAATTTGAGAGTTATATATTAATAGATTGCTTTTAAAGCCTGAAACATGAGCGATTATAGGTTGGAAATGAGCAAATGGAAAAAAAAAAAAAAGAAAAAGAAATTCAAGCACTTAGCCTGAAAAGTTTAGAGTTAATAGAAGAGTCCAAAAGGAGCTGTGAAAGAGTAAGCTATGCATGAAAGGTTGCAGAAGATCCAGGAGGAATTAACACATTATAAACCTATGAGAAAAGAGCTTTGCTGAAATAGTACTGTGTAAAGATTGCTATGCATCTCATTTTCCTACTCTTATTGCTTGAGATTATTTACTCAGTTTTAAGGTTAGGCATCTGTTCATAACAATGCCTGACTGACTTCTTCAAATTTGGATCTGATGAATATGAATAAGAACAGATAGTCATTTGCCAAGAAAGATTGGATCTGTACTATATATTATAATTAAACATTATACTTAGTTTACCCCAGTACTGTCATCCTGGCAAACTATACAATAGGGTTTTGCATCAATATTAATTCTTTTTTATTAGTAGCTAGTGGAAACTATTTTACATTTTTCTTGAGGTTTTTTTGTTTTTGTTTTTGTTTTTTTCCTAGAGGGCCTCTACCTCATACTTAACATATGCTTTAATTTGCAGTTTCTTAAACCTGTCTCTATTAATTGATTACAGAGTTTTTATACCTCCAATGTGCTCTACTAAATACCAACCACCTGATTTCTATCTATAAACTGGTAATATCTTTCTTTCTTGCTCTTGTAGCACAACTGTGTGAACTTGTATTTTTGTACCTGTTTCTACATTCTGCTGGTCAATGCCAAAGGAGGAAATTTTACCTTCTTTGAACAAAAAACAATTTCCTGATTGGAATGTGAGCTAAATTATGAGTCCCTTCACTAGGCAGAAACTTGCTAATACATTTCCTACTTCCTGTTATTAATTCAGTTTATAGTTTTTAAACGCACCAATCTCAGTATTACGTACGATTCACCAGATTATCAAACTGGTAAATGGAACTCTATAATTCAAGCAAAAGTTTGCCTAATATCAAAATCCATGTTCTTTTTACTGCCTCAGGATGTCTCCAACATGCATCTACCAGGCGTCCACATAGACCAGGAGGAAGAGAGAGACAAAATACTCTAAATATGCTCAAGTAGTGATGATTTCAGTCAAAATTCATCGGTTTACACTCTTGTAGAAAACATAAGTGTTAAAAAATTATTTTACTCTAGTCCTATGATTATGAGTCTATGCTCCATTTCTTAAGCAATTCACATGGGAAGATACTTAACTGAATAATCTTATTGCCATTGTGTTTCCAACCTGAATTGATTCCTCAATCTGCTCTTATAATACATGGCAATAGTGAATCTTTATAAAGGCTAACAATTATGGCACAAGACAAAATAATAAGAGCTTCTTTCCAAGGAGTAGGGAATTATAGAAATTTAATTGTAGAAAAACCAAAAGATTATTTAGTCCAATATCTTTGTTTTTTTTGTTTAATTTTCTCTTCTTTTTTTTTTTGTGTGTGTGTGTTCAATACACATAACATAAAATTTACCATCTTAACCATTTTAAGTGTACAATTTATTGGTATTAGCTACATTCACACTGTTGTGCCAGGATCACCAATATCCATCTCTATACTGCTTTTTATCTCGTAAAACTGAAACTCTGTCCATCAGATAAAAACTCCCCATTCTCCCCTCACCCATCCCCTTCCAACCACCATTATACTTTCTATATATATATATATTTTTTTTTAAATTAAATTTATTGGGTGACATTGGTTAGTAAAATTATATAGGCTTTAGTGTACATTTCTGTAATACATCATCTATATATTATATTGTGTGTTCACCATCCAGAGTCAGTTCTTCTTCTATCACCATATATACTATACCCCCTTTTTGCTCTTCTAATTCCTCACTCCCTAACCCTTTGGTAACCACTAGACTGTTGTCTGTGTCTATGAATTTTTGTTTCTTTGTCTTGTTCCTTTGTTGCTTTCAGTTTTATATCCCACTTACGAGTGAAATTATATGATTCTTTACTTTTTCTGTCTGACTTATTTCACTTAGCATGATAATCTCAAGATCCATCCATGTTGTT
>NW_017731848.1:1589492-1590714 GCF_001890085.2 Hipposideros armiger
TGAAGTTGATTATTGTTTTATATATTGTGCTGTCGGAAAAGTCATGATATATTTTTTCTATGTTTTTCATGCAAAAAATGAGTCATAACTTTTCTAACAACCCAATATCTTGCACATTTGTATTCTTACTTGGGAGAAGTGTCTGTACATGTCCTCTGACCATTTTTTAATTGAATTGATTGTTTTCTTGTTGAGTTCTATGAGCTCTTTGGATATTAGCCCTTTATCAGGGGCATTTTCTGCAAATATCTTCTCCCATTTGGTTGGTTGCCTCTTTGGTTTGTTAATGGTTTCTTTTGCTGTGCAGAAGCTTTTTAGTTCAATACGGTCCTATTCATTTATTTATGTCTTTACTTCCCTTGCATCTGAGGGCAAATTCTGAACCCAAGATTCACAAGATCAGTACCTATGCTTTCTTCTATACAATTTATTGTTTCCGGTCTTAGGTTTAGATCTTTGATGCATTTTGAATTAAATTTGGTATATGGTGAAAGATAGCAATTATCATTCTTCTGCATGTGGCCTTCCACTTTTTCCAGCACCATTTATTGAAGAGGCTTTCTTTTCTCCATTGTATGCTTTTGTCTCTTTTGTCAACAATTACCTGCCCAAATATATGTGGGTTTATTTTGGGTTCTTAATTCTATTCCATTGGTCTGTGTGTCTGTTTTTCTGCCAATACCATGCTGTTTTGATAATTGTTGCTTTGTTGTATAAATCAATGTCAGGGAGTGTGATACCTTCAGCCTTGTTTTTTTTTTTCTCAGGATTGCTTTGGCTATTTGGGGGCTTTTGTGATTCCATACAAATCTGACTTTGAGATTCACTTGTTCTTTTTCTAGTTCTTTAAGATGTAATGTTAGGTTTTTAATTTGGGATTTTTCTTGTTTCTTGAGATAGGCCTGTAATGATATAAATCTCTTAATACTGCTTTCACTGCATCCCAATAATTTTCATACAATGTATTTTTATTTTCATTTGTTTCTATGTACCTTTTGCTCTCTCCTTTTATTTCTTCTTTGACCAGTCATTCTTTAATAGCATGTTGTTTAATCTTCATGTATTTGTGGTTTTTCCCACTTTGTTTTTGTAGTTGATCTCCCATATCAAAGCACTGTGGTCAGAGAGTATGCTTGGTCTGATTTCAATCATCTTAAATTTGCGGAGGGTTGTTCTGTGTCCCAGCATTTGGTCTATCTATGAAAATGCCCATGTGCACTAG
>NW_017731848.1:1591939-1593397 GCF_001890085.2 Hipposideros armiger
GATGATGATGATGATGATGATGATGATGATGATTTTGTTACCATTAAGTTTATGTAAAAAAGCAATCATATATACAGTAGTCCTTTTTCTTCAGCATGCTTCTTATCTCCGTTCCCCTTTGCAAATTCAGACCTTTACTCTTTCCCCTTCTATGTTTTTGTTGTCACAAATTATTGCTATTTATTCTATGAGTTGATTTTTGAGTTGCAGTAGCAAATTTTCTTCTATTTCTCTTCTTATGTTTTTATCTTCTTTACCCTTTATGTTATGTTTAAGTGTATAGTGCCTTATTTTGTGTAGGGGTTGCCATTTCCTACTATTGTCTGTTAGTAATCTTGCTCATAGTTTTGTATCCTTTTGTTTTGTTGTTTCAGGTCAAATAGCCTCTTTCAGTATTTCCTGTAATGCAGGCCTTGTGGTGGAAAATTCTCTCAGCTTCTGTATATCTTTATTTCTCCTTGATATCTAAAGGATAACTTTGCAGGATATATTATTCTTGGCTGGTAATTTCTCACCTTTAATAGTCTGAATATTTCATTCCATTCCCTTCTGACTTGTAGAGTTTCTGCTAAAAAATCTGATGATAATCTAATGGACTTTACTTTGTAAGTTACCATCTTCTTTTCCCTGGCTGCCTTGAGAATTCTTTCTTTGTCATTATTTTTTGACAGCGTAATATAATGTGCCTGGTAGAAGACCTGTTAGGATTGAAGTAATTAGGTATTCTGTTCGTTTGTTTGCTTGTGTTTTCGGATTCAAGGATCCAGTTGTTTCCATAGGGTTGGGAAATTCTCATCAACTATTTGTTTGAATAGACTCTCTGTGCCCTTCTCCCTCTCTTCTCCTTCTGGTATACCCATTATTCTTATTTTGCTCTTTCTGATGGAGTCTGATAGTTCTTCTAGAGTTGTTTCATTTCTTCTAACTCTCAAATCTGTCTCAACTTCCATCTGCATCATTTCCAGATTTCTATCTTTGATATCACTAATTCATTCCTCCATCTGGTCACCTCTATTTCTTAAGTTGGCTATTTCATTCTTCATCTCTGTTACTGAGTTCTTCAGCTCTAGAATTTCTATTTGGTTCTTTAATTAGGATTTTTATCTCTTTGGTAAAATATTCATTTTGTTCATTGATTTTATTTCTGAGCTCATTAAACTACCTAAGTTTTCTTGCATCTCATTGAGTTTTTTCGGAACTGCAATCTTAAATTCTTTCTCATTTAAGTCACATATTTCCATGTCTTTAAGTTCATTTTCTGGAGAATTTTTTGTTTCTAAGCTGCCTTGTTACCTTGGTTATTCATGGCAATTAGTGGATTGTTTCTCTTCCTGGGCATCTGCAGAGTGGATTCTACAGCCAGTTGATATGAAGAGGTCTTTCTTTTGCTTTCCAATAGGCGGTGCTGACACGTTTTATTTTCTGCCTTGTGCTGGAGGGTTTTATTTTCTCCTGCCC
>NW_017731848.1:1599241-1603009 GCF_001890085.2 Hipposideros armiger
TTAAAAAAAAAAAAAGTACTCATTTCTAAGGTGGGAACACTTGTAGGTTTAATGATTGGCCTCAATTTTTTTACTCTTTTCTGTATCCATTCCTTTGCTATGAAAATTTGCAGTTAACCCCACAAACAGTGGATTATATATCTTTATACTTTGAATTTGGATTCTGTCATGTAACTAGCTTTGGTCAATGGCAAGCTCGTGGATGGGACACAAGTAGGGACTTTAAACATGTCATCAAGTTGGGTACTTCCTTTTGTGCCTCTGCAGTCACTTGGAGGAGAGCATGCCATGCTTAGGCCACTGGTCTAAGGAGGGAGAGAGGAACGTAGACCAGATAGACAACATCAGATCTGGGGTATTCAGTGTGCATCCCGCACAAATTGGCAGAGCCACCCCAGTATGCCCATGAGAATAAGTGTTGCATTGTTTTAAACCACTGAGTGTCAGGGTTGTTTTAGCAGCAGAGCTTATTACAATGATAATGTCAGCAATGCCACGACTTGAAAGAAATTGGAACAAACCATCTATCTGGATTAAGTTGGAAACTCATAAAATGTCAGAATTTACCATCATTTCCTAGTACTCTATTTTAATGTATGAACCCAGGAGAAAATATTGTAAAGGACCATGTTAATTTTATTATTTTTGCACATGGGTGCCAATATCTACTTCCTGTTTTTTTAAGCGTGGATGTCTTTCTACCTTTATACTTGAGACCTGCCTATTCTCTCCAAAATTTTTTAAAGTGCTTGATAGGACTTTTAAAAACTCCCAGATACTTCTGCAATATCTGGATTTCATTACCTGTCTTTGACTTAGACATTTGTCTGATACTTTTAGCCATACATATTAGATCCTACCTACCCATTGCCCTGCTATGATATAAGGTCATCAGATAGATCTCAGTACTACATATAGTACTATAATTCCTTACTTTCTTTAACATTTAAATACCTCAAATTAGCATGAAGATACCTGGCAATATTGCCTGGTGATTTTTAAAGATCTGTATTTCTCTTCATTTTATCTGGATCTCATTATAAGAACTGCGGCAGACAATCTAGTACTTATAAGGCATCTATGGTTCAAGTCTTAGACTACAATCTGAGATATTATATGTTAAAGTGTTTACAAGTCCTAAGACTGCTTCTACAAAGATAAAAATAGAAGTGCTGAAGACTTTAATAATTTTAACATTACAAGTATAGATAAAACAGCTCCAAGAGAGAGAAAAAGAGGAATTAAAGTGATCGAAGTCAGAAGAGCAATGCTTGCCATCTGCTTCTATGGGCATACCTTATGACTAACATGTGGGTTTATGTGGGATGCTATTGTGAGAATCACTATAAGATATATAACACGAGCAAATGGAAAAGCAGAAGGCTATCCAAACACACTTGAGCTATAGTGAAAGCTGGCTCATTTAAAAAATTCAGTTCTTGTCAGGGAAATCCTGGCAGCAAAAATCCAAAAACAGGATAAATTTCATTCACTTTACAAGAGCTTTTCTTTAGCAAAAGCATGATATATGCCTATATTATATTATTTTGTAGTATAACTTTAAGTTATTTCAATCAAATATAAGTACATTTCAATAATTTCAAAGAGGACACAAAATGAGCCCATTCAATCATCAGAACCATGGAAAATAATAATGAAATAACTATTGTTTTAAGCCACTAAGTTTTTGAGTTGTTATGCAACAATAGTTACTAGAGCACTAGGTGATATGTAAGACTTGAGCTCCATTTAAATATGTTTTAATAGCAAAACATGCTAATTGTTCTTCACCAACAGTTCAGTTTTATTGCCAATTCATTTCATTTTCTAATAAAGTATTCTGCTTTGTATCAGGGAGCCTTTGATGACAGGCTATCAGGTAATTACAGAAGTCAATAAAAATGGTTTTGGTATGGTTATTCATCATAGTTAAGAAATCAGGTCAGGAAGTTATTTGTCATCTTGCATGTTGAAAAATCAGTTTGTTTATTGAATCCTTCTTCCATCCTAAACAAGTGGGTTGGTGGGGGTTATTCAGGGTGCTTTATGCTGCCAGGCTAAACTATTTCAGAATCTTTGAATCTCCTGATATACTAAAACGTACTGAGTTTAAAAATGCTACTTGTTATCATTATTTTAACCCTTAAGTTCACTAAGAAATTATTTTCAGGAATTATTTCACTTGTCTCATGTTTCTGATGTACCAGTTCTTTGCTTTTTCGGTTATTGTTTGATCTCTGCCAATTAAGACACCCAACTTCACTTTGCTAGTGTGTTAGAAGGTCACCATTGTTTTGTGTTCAAATAACTTATTGTGTATTCCCTGAAAAAGACTTCCTTTCTTCTGTAAATTGACTGTTGACATGGTGTTTTAAAACCATTTTAATTAATAAATCCACTGTTTTCCTTTGTGAATTAAATACACTTTCATGTGCATAGAGAGGCTGGTACGCTCTAGTTCAAAGAGGCTCAGGATTTCACCTACAAAAAGTAATCTGGTTTTAAAACCTCATTTAAGCTTTATCTGGCATTACAAAAGCTCAAAAATCCTATATACTGCTTTCAAGTAGAAAGTAATGGAATTTTAATTTTACTANTTAAGCAGATCATATGACTATTGTTGATGAATGAGTTGTGAGCATAAAGTACATTTGACACTCCTGGCCTGAAGCAATGGAAACTCCCTGTGGAATATTCAAATCCTCTCTTCCTTTACAGCAGGTGTCTTGGAAGAGTCCTCCTGTTGAGCTGGCAGGGCCACAAGTTTGAAGCAGTCTGCATTTTTGCTGCTTGAGGGCATCTTTTTGGAGCTCTGGTGAGTGAGAAATAAACTGGTTGTAAGCCTCTGAGATTTGGGGTTGTTTGCTATCCAAGGAAAAGCTTATTCTATCCTGACTAATTGAAGTGCTTAACGATGATAAGGGAGTACTTGAAGATACTAAATTGAAGTACTTAAACATGCCATATCTTTGTGAATACAAGAGTCAGAAACAAACAGGGATTTATAAGCTATCAAAGCAGTGACTTAAAGCCAGATGCAAATAGACAACCTTGCAAACTGGGAAACAGTTATTATAAACTGAAGGCATGCTACATGGGGCCTGGAACCTCTTGATTTGACATGAAGTACTTTTTATTCCCTTTTAGGATTTACTTCATATTCTACTGCAACTCCAATGTCACATTTAGGAAAGGAGAAATGCATATTAGAGGCATAAAAATAGAATTCTCTCCTTGAGTAGACACCACCTGCTCTGTGCACAGTCTCTCATTCTCTTTTTAATTTTAGTAAAGTGCATTTGACAAGATTTTTCTATCTGTGGAATGCTGTCAATGAGAGAAGTAGATCTGCTTTATTCTGGGGAAATGCTATTAGTAATGATAGTCACAGATCAGCAACACTGTAACAAGGTATTGTGGAATAATCAAATGATGCCCGTGGACTAGCAGTGTGATTAAACAATCAATCACTGGCTCTGGGAGAATTATATCGGTCTGTTTAAAATAATTTAAATTTACTGAGATATAGATTCTTGTTTGAAAACTCTTATATAACAGACTGAGCATTATTTTTTTTAAATGAATTAATAGTTAGGCAATAGTTTAATAACACAGAAAAGAGTTGGCATGTTGGATACATGGTAAAAAAATATTAGTTTTAATTTATCTTGGCAGTGGGAACATAGATTATTAAAGAGTTGCTTTCCTTATGGCTCTGGCAGAAGGTGACTACAAGAAATTTAGAAAAACTAAATAAAATATTTGCAC
>NW_017731848.1:1606736-1607848 GCF_001890085.2 Hipposideros armiger
AAAAAAAAAACAATGGAATCTAAATATCAGACTGATTTGATATCTAGCACCATTAGGTCTAAAAGAAAAACATGACAGCTTATTATTAACGTTCAGGATTTTACATTTTCCTTTTAACCCTGAACTTTTCCATTCTTCTTCTACTACAGACTTATAGACTATTAATTTAAATAATTTTCAGTCAATTATTCTGCATGGAATCTTTTCATATAAAACAATGGGGTTAAAATGTTAGCATAATTATTTTAACCCTACATATGTAATAATAAATATGTAGTTTAATATTTTTATATAATTGAAAAGTCTTTAATTATTTATCTTATGATTGTTTTTTTTAATTGAAAATGAATTCTTTAATGCACTTATGATTACAAAGGTGAAAAATAATATGTTCCCTACTCTGTTAACTCTGAAATGTTAATACAGTTGACCCTTGAACAACAATCCCCACACAGTAGAAAATCTGCATATAATTTTTGACTCCCCCCAAAATTAACTAATAGTCTAACTGTTCACCAGAACCTTATATATAACATAAGCAATTAATACTTATTTTGTATATATACATTTTATATACTGTATTGCTTTTTCCAGCAATACATTAAAAAGATCATAGACCATGATCAAGTGATATTCATTCCTAGTATGCAAGATTGGTTCAATGTCCACAAATCAATTAATGTGATATATCATATTAACAAAATGAAAAATAAAAATCATATGGTCATATCAATAGATGCAGAAAATGCATTTGACAAAATCCAGCAGCCATTTATTTATGATAAAAACTCTTAGCAAAGTGGGAATAGAGGAATCATATCTCAACATAATAAAGGCCATATGTGATAAACCCACAGCTAACATCATACTCAATGGGGAAAAGCTGAAAACATTCCCCTTAAGATCAGGAATAAGACAAGGTTTTCTACTTTCACCATTTTTATTCATCCTATAATACTTATATAAAACTTATATATCTATAAATTAATCTATGTATATATTACTATGTAATATGTTGCAATTATAAAGTAAGCTTATTTCCTTTGACAATAAGTTATGAAGCATTACATCTTTTGCAGCACTTAGAAAATGCTAAATTTATAATGAATATA
>NW_017731848.1:1608635-1610049 GCF_001890085.2 Hipposideros armiger
TCTTTTTGTTGTTGTTGCTAGAAAGTATAAAATATTATATATTTTAAAAGATGAAATAAGATTAGGAGTGATTCTAAACTAATTACTTCATGATATTACTTGATAAAATAAATCTCAACTATGTTCTTGAATGACGAGACCCGCTTGTCAACTGAAGCTACCCGAATGGACTGGGTGGGAGATTAGAAAAAGACACAGAGACAAAAGCTGGGATTGGGAGGTCCACTGACTGCTGATGGCAGAGCAATGGCCTTGTTTATTTTTTGCAGAAAGCTTATATAGTAACAAGCAGCTGCAGAGAGCAGTAAACAGCTGCAGGGGGTCCGTTTATCAGGTTAGACATTAGTAAGTTACATCCTGTTACGCACTTCTCTAAGTGCACTTGAGATATTCTTTGATAGGTAAATGGATAAATAATACATGTTACATCTACACAATTTCAGTGTAAAAAGAAATGAGCTATCAAGTCCCAAAAAGACATGGAGAAATTAAAATGCAAATTTCCGAGTGGAAAAAGCCAATTTGACAAGGCTACATATGGTAGAATTCCAACTATATGACATTCTGACAAGGCACAACTACAGAGAACCGTAAAAAGATTAATTGCCATTTTAGGGTTAGGAAAGAGGGATGGATATCAGGAGTACAGGGCATTTTTAGGATGATGTAACAATTCTGTATGATACTGTAATGGTGACTACATTTCATTATACATTTGTGAAAATCTATAGAATGTACAACAAAAAGTGGGCCCTAACATAAACTATGGATCTTAGTTTATAATAATGTATTAATGTTGTCTTGCCAATTATAAAAAGTGTACCACACTAATGCTAGATGTTAAAAATAGGGAAACTGCTGGGGAAATCAGAAGGTATGGGGTTGAGGAGTATATGGGCACATTTAGTACTTTCCACTTAAGTTTTTTAACCTAAAACTGCTCTAAAAAAGTCTATTAATTAAAAAAAAAAGTGATGCAGCTGCCCAGCTGGAGGTCTTATTAGTGAAGATGACAGATTCCATGGCTAGTCTCTCATGGACCGTACTGTGACATGCATGGAAATATTCTGAGTTTGTTTTTGGACACATTCCTAGATATCCATCTGCTTTGAGGCTTTGTATCAAGATAATTAACTGTTGTAAAGATGAAGATGTAGTGCTTTAAATATCACCCAGTCCAAGATTTTTATACTGCTGATAAAAAAATTTGTACACTATTGAAGAATCATAAACATTCAAACCCTCTTACCTATTGTCTTCTTTTTCTGTGAAAAAATATAGACAGAGATCACATTTCTAATTCATGTTCTATGGGTGAAAGTATAAATTGGAAAATTCTGCTAAGAAGTTAGTGGAAAACCCCATCAAACTCGGTCAAAAGTAATATAGAAAAAGATGTGCTTTTTCCTAGAAT
>NW_017731848.1:1612504-1613747 GCF_001890085.2 Hipposideros armiger
ATAATAAAAAGTGCTCAACATTTATCATAGGAGAAATGCAAATTAAAATGATGATTCACCACTACATAATTACTAGAATGGCTAAAATTTAGAAAGACCTGATAATTCCAAATTCTGAGGAGGATGTGGAGTAATATGAATTCTCATTCACTGATGATGGGAATACAAAATGGTAGAGCATAAAATAGTTTGGTAGTTTTTTATAGAATTGACTATAGATTTACCATATTATCCATCAATTACCCGACTGCTTTAAAAACTAATGTTTACACAAAAACCTTCACATGAATGTTTATAGCATTTTTATTCATTATCTCCCCAAGCTGGAAGCAACCAAGATGCCCTTCAGTACTTGAATGGATAAACAAAGTGTGATTTATGCATACAATTGAGTACTATTCAGACAGCAAAAGGAATTAGCTAATCATTCTTGTAACAACATGGTGAGCCTTGGATGCATTTTGTTAAGTGAAAGAAACCAGACTAAAATGCTATGTATTATATGATCTCATTCATCTGACGTTTTAGAAAATGGGGAAAACAGACTACTGATTGACAGAGATTGGGAAAGACGATAATTTGATGAGAGGAAGCACGGGAAATATTTTAGCATTGTGGAACTAAATCTATACGGTGAACCTTTTAAAAAATGGGATCATGTCAAAGACACACAAGAGTTAACCTGAAAAATCTCCAAATAGCAAAAATTGGAAGAATTGGATCAACATAAATTATGTAGTATTAGATTATGACCCACATTTTACAATATTTATCTATGCTTCCATATAAATGATTAAATAAGTAAATGAGGAAAGGCAAATCCCATATGAAAGAATTCCAGGTAATTTTTGTAGATGCTTCTCCCTTAAGAAGGAACTTGAATTTCCTTGCCCGTTGAGTGTGGATTGCACTAAATAACTTGTTTCCAGAAATACAGTATGGAAAGGAGGAGGAGAATAACTTTACACTGAAAAAAAATCTGGAAAACTTTTTTCCATTTTAAGTGAGTTTAAAGCAGTAAATTCCAGATTGTCCCTCTTTCCTTTCCTTAACCTCAGGAGTTAACTGCATTTCAAGTTGTCTTAAGGATCACTTGGTCATTGGGAATGGTGTCTAGTTAGACTGGAATTTCTTAATCCCAGCAACAGAAATTGAATCCTCCTCTGTGGGCAAAGGAGTGACTGAGCTTGACCACAGGCACTTTTAAAAGTTCACATCACCATGGGGATTTTAACATGAAACA
>NW_017731848.1:1615282-1616458 GCF_001890085.2 Hipposideros armiger
TCCATTATATTATTTGTTTGCTCAGAATCCACAAGGGTACTTCTGTGGAATCTCCTAAATCTGACCATGAAAAGGTCTAGAGAAGTAAAACAAAAGTTTCCATATATTTTCTGTATTAGAATTAATTTGGTATAGTTGCATATAGTTGTATATATTTGTTATATTAATATCATTATCATTGTTATAGTTATTATTGGAAATAATAAAGTAAAATCTTTAAAAGTAGGCTTATTTTCTTAGACCTCTTTGTATATATACATATACAAGCATAGAATAGCCACCAAAATACATGCTTGTTGAATTTTAAAAATGGGATAGAATAATAATTACAAAAATATTTTAAAGGAAATGTAAAGGCAAATGGTTTTGTTGTGATTGTACAATTTAGTATTATTGTAACTAAAACTGTCTGGTTATAAACAGGATGGTGTCATGCTGACTCACAGTTAAGTGTCTCACAATTCTGCTTTCAGATTTGTTCTCCATTATAAAAGTGAGAAACACAACACTCATTTATTGAGGATTTTCTTTTTTCTTTTACACATGTAGCTTTAATACTGATTCTTAAAAAGAACACTTCATACCATTTTAGAATATAAAAATCTGGGTACCGGGGATGTCACTCTTGGAATGGATTAGGAGAGTCTGCAGTGTGGTTCTTGGCCATATGACTTGCTGGTACCAAAGGGGAGCTGAGATTACTGAGAGATACAGCAGTGAAAAGCTAGACAGGAACTCTGGGCAATCATTCAGAAATCAAAGAGGAGGCAGTAGAGAGATACCATGTTAGATTGAAGGGGAACTAGCCAAGAGTGAGTGTTTCTACTGCTACTTTCTTCACGTCTACTCCTGTGACAATGCCTTAGCAACAATAAGGGATCCCTGAGAATTGCTGAGGTTTGCACTTAAGGAAAAATGTGAGCTGGCCTCTCCATGTGGGTGGTAGTGTTGTAGTGTATAGTCTGGGGTTATCACGTGGGAAGCTTCTAGATGATGGTATTGTAAATGGGCCTAGAAAAATATGTCCTTGCAGATAAGATTGTTCCTTCATGGGCTTAAGTTTCACTGGTCTAGAGAGGGGCAGGGAATCCCAGAGGGTTAAGTTTTAAAAACTTACATGACTGTCTTAATCACTTGTTTAAAGTTTGGAGAAATGCTAAAGGTTGGGAAAACAAA
>NW_017731848.1:1616884-1622778 GCF_001890085.2 Hipposideros armiger
GGACAGCCCCTCCACCCTTAGATCCAGTTCAAAGGGTCCTTCCTCTGTCTGGGTCTTGTACTTGTCTTTTCATGACCAATAACCAATCAAGGCCCAGGAATATGCTTCTCCTCATCTCAGGCTATATCTTAGAAACAAAAGATGGCTGTTGTGAATGTCTAGGAGGTTGCAGATTGTGACCCAGTTTCTCCCGCAGATGGATCATGTTTCTATATGCTGGAGGACTGGAGCACCTGAAGAGTTCGTGTAAGAAAAATGACCAATTAACGTGCCAAAAGTTCATCGTACATAGCACACATGCAATTGCTTCTTGGATTATAAAGTAATCTTTTTTCCAGCACTGCTGACCTTACATTTTCTTGCTTGTCTTCATCTTCTACTTCATAATTCCAAAGATACTTTTGAATTAGTGTGGTATTCACAACACTTTCAAATGGTGGCTGAAAGGCATTTTTCATACTAAAGAGTGTAATAATATTCAAATCTATTGGTCCATACATAACATCCCTGAAGCATGAGAAGAGGATGGGACACAATGCTGGGCTTATCGGTGGTATTAAAGTAAGAGCAGGAGCGAGGCATTTCTCACTGATGATATTATTTCCTTATGTTTTTAAGTGTTTTCTTTTTTAGGGAAATAAGTGAAGGAAATGTATTCTATACTTTCTGTGTATTAACTTAAGGTATTGTGTGAGAGAAGAGAATTTAAGAAACATGTCAAAAAATGAAAGTTAAATGAGTTCACAGGTAAAAATGAAGGAGTTTCTGACATAGGCAGTAAAATAAAGCAGATTAAGAGGCAGAACAGGTATCCATAAAAGATGATCTTTACTGGCAAGGTAAGGAAGCTTGTTTATGTTTACTTACAGTAATAATTTCTGTATGGACTTGACGTGAAATTACGTATATATTTACTGTTTCTGTAATGCACAATTTGTATTTGAAATGGCTGTAAGTTAATGCGAGTCCCAAATAACAGCAAAAACGACAACAAAAAAGCCCCCCAAAACTGTCTCATTACATTACTTTCTATATTATGAAAAAGGATTTAATTATAATATTTATATTTTTTCTATTTTAATTATATACCACAAATAATTCTCTGGGGAACAATAAATCTTTATAGCTGNTATCTGACCCCAGGTCTTGTCTGGGGTCACTGTCAGTTTTGTTGCTGATTTGGAATCCTTGTTCTGCGTATGGGCTGTGCTGTCAGAAAGAGTTAAAAAAAAAAAAAAAAAGACATAGAGGAAAACAGGAGCTGTCACATGGTTGAACCTCTGACAAATGTACCAATCTCTTTCCCTCTGTTAAGTAAGCAAAATTACAATCAGTTTATAAGTTATAGTAGTCTTTCTCTTGTACAATGTGAATATAAAATATTTTTACCATTTCATATAAAACAAAATGGCCAATTCTCTTCTACACAATTGCGTAACATGTATAAAAATATTTTCATATTCTAATATTGCCACTAGGCAATATGAGCATGTACACTGGATCCCATCTGTTCTCTTTTTTTTGTTTGTTTGTTTCTCAAGGACTTTACTTCTGCATATTCTCATTATTGCATTAGAAATGTCCCTCTTCCCATTGGCTTATTCCTATATTGAGGGTGGGGAGGCATGGAGTATGCATCTCACATCTTAAAATAAAAACGAACTCCCTTCATTCTACTGTCATCTTCTGACTTCAGCTACCTACCATCCTGTCTGACTAATCTTTGAAACGAAACTTCTTTAGCATTGTTATCTTCACTTCCTCACCTCTTATTTATTCCTTATCACAATCTAATGGGTCTTGGGCTCCAAGTCAACAATAGAAACTTCCAAAGTGCCATATTCAAAAGAAACCTCTGTGTTCTAATTTGCCCTCTCAGTAACAACTAATCCAGATGCTCACTTATTGCTTTGTGAAACACTCCCTTGTCTTGACATTCATGACAACAGACTCTCCTTGTTTTCCTCCAATTGTCTGGTTTCACTCGCTCAGCATTCTCTGCTGGCTCTTCCTCATCTATGTTACATCAAAAGGCTCAGACCTGGTGGGCCGTCTGCTCTTCATTTCCTTCTCTCCCTCATCTCATTGAGTTCAACGACAGAAAATTATGACTGCTGGTTTCTAATAGAATTGTATTTAAAGATTTGACTCCTTCTCTGAACTCGCGATCTTTATAGCCAAATCTATGTTTTACATCTCTACTTGTATGTTAATTAGGCATCTCAATGTAATACAAATCTTATTTTTACCTCTCTTCAGACTTGTTTCTTTCTTAGTCTTCTACATGTCATTAAGTGTTAGAACCAGGTGCTGAAAGCCAAAACAAAACAAAACCCTTTTCCCCAGCCCCCAAAACACTGTGAGACTTACTTGATTTTTTTTCTTCATTCATTTCTTCCACTAACACACANCAGAAAGAAATGTCACATACATTTTTAGCTTTTGTTACCCAGTTTCTTCTTTATATTTTAATATGTGAAATATGAGGCAGTTTTTGGTAGACTTTTTCATGCTTAAGAATGAGGAAGAGTGAAAAAAAAAACCAGGTTGAGATTTTCATATACATGTTACAATGATTCCTTTCTGGGGAAAAAATAAAAACCAAAATATCAACAGCCAAAAGAACTCTTAATAAATAGTGTAGATTTCAAACTCTAGTTACTCAAGAATTCCACATTGAAGATACAGCTAAAAGATTTCTGTCTTCTCACTTAAAGATATAAGGCATGATGATTTAAATTAATTAGTTAACTGTATGTGTGTTGCTTAGTATTGATAAAGTTTAAGGCCAATTTTGAAAACCGATTTGCCTTGGAAGTGTTTTTTTGAATCTTACTGCCCTGAGGGAAATAAAGATTTAAATTGAACAACTATGTAATTTAAATGACTTTAAAATTAAGAGTAGGGGAGTTTAGAGAAAATAAATTTTAATGACTTTATAATTAGGGGTAGCTAATATTTGGGGGAAAAAAGTCTATGAAGTCTAAAGGTTAAGTTTGATTCAAATCAGGGAAGTTCAATATTGATTTAGAATCCAGAATTTCAGTTCAATTTATTTTCCGAGACGACATATTGAGTACCAGGAGTATCAAGTAAACATGGATACAACATGAATATGATAGATATGCATTAGATTAATCGCTTTGAAATAAAAACTTGATGACAGCTGTAACTTAGAATAACTTAACAAAAATTAGAAACAGATAATGAAAAGACATTGTAGGAAGTAGGAAGTTTGAGGCATAAAGCCTGCCTTTTCCATTTTTTGTTATATATTTGGAAGGCAGTTCTCAACAATAGGATAATTATATTACACTCCTTCACAACTTGACCTCTACAGTAGTCATACTAATTGATATCTTTGTATCCACTCTGGCATTCCGCTAAGTACTGCAGTCAGAAAGGTCATGTATAAATAAAAATCCCTGTACGAATATTTAATTTCCCACTGAATTTTCCTGCCTCCCTTCCACACCCTTAAAATCCTCCAATACTTTGCACAGCTTACTGGGATAGATTTCAAAGTTCTCATCATGAGCCACATGACCTTGGATGATCTGGTCTTTGTTTCTCTATGGTCGCTTCACACCGCTCTCTCGCATGCATGTTCTGTGCTCCAGTCGTTCCAGGGGACTCCGTTTGGCCTCAGAGCCTGTGTATGCGGTTCCCTTTGCTTGGAAGTAGCTTCTACACTCTTCGCTAGTTAACTCTTATCTGTTGACCCTGTCCACCAAGATCAGGGTAGAATTCCTGTAATGGAGCCAAATGACGTTTTACTTTTCCTTTCTGGCCTTTATCCTGCTTTGAAATTTCAGTTTTATTTTTGTGATTATTCAATCTCTCTCTCACCTCATTAGGATGGCAAAGTGTGGGTACACAATACATTTTATTACATAATTAATGACACGATGGTAAAGCTTGCATTTTAGATAGTCTAGTAAACTGAGTGAATGGCAAATATTTCATGGGCATGTTCATTAAATACACTGTTCTTTGAAATAGAGAACATTGGCAGGCTGACTTCTCTTACCTACACTTTTAAGTGAAAATGCTCTTCCAAAAGACCAATTTCAGACTATGGCTGATAAAATTTGTAAAAAAAAAAAAAAATCTATGAACCTACCATGGACTCAGTGCAATTGGAAAACATTTTTACCCCCAAATATAGATATATCATATGGGGATATAGACCAGATAGAGACAATATTATAAATTGTGTTCTTGCTTTTCTAATTCTGGAAAAAAACAAATATTTGGATACTTCACAGAATAATTATAATGAGATATTTTTTTTTATCATTCAACCAAAATTTCAAGAATTACTATGATTTCTAAAAATGTATTCTTTGATGACTGTTTCCTTGTTTTTCTTGTTGTTTTTATTAGCAAACTGTAAACCTGATAAAATAATGTAGGATGTTTGGATACTTTTGCTAAGAAAATTATCAACCTGAGATTGTAGTCAAAATCTCTGCTGAGATTTCTTATTAGACCTAGAATATGAACTTGCCCCTCCAAAATTCCAGTATAATCCTATAGACGAGGCTGGTTGCTAGTCACATTCTTATTTGAGCCCATTTGCCTCATCAATAGTCTCAGGGCTGTATAACTTAACAAGAGTCGAGTAAACTCAGTCATGAGCACAGTGCTCATTTCTCTTTCTCATATTTTTAGGATAACACAGTTTGGCTGATATACTTTCTTGAATTCAAGGCTAAAATAACTATAAATTTATTATTATTATTATTATTATTATTATTATTATTATTATTATTATTATTTTCCAAAGGTCCCTGTACCACATTCTAAGAGACTGTATACCAGGTATAGGGTTTATCCTGCATTTATAAATAAGAATTTAAGGGATGTTAATGCAGAAGAATGTTTAAAAATAGTACCATATGCTCAAGTATATGCTTAGTTTTTTATAATGCTTATTATTATAATTCTAACTTATGTGGAAATATTGCCAGAAGTATTTATGTACTAACAATCTCACATAGTGAACAGAGAAAGATTTAACTTCTCCCTACTTCAAAAATTAGTTCTAAAATTGCTCTGTCATTTTCTAATTGAGCATCTACCTTCAATTAGTCAAAATGCCAGCGATGGTTTTCTCACATTCCAGATCCTAATTTAAATTGATAAATGTATCTTAAAACCAATTTCTAGAGACATCTTCATCTCATCAACTCCTGAGTTTCACTTTGGGCTCACCGAAGTCCTGCCTTTTACTCCTTAATTGGCAGTCCTATGCTAGGAAACAGCATTACTCATTTTTTCTCTATATGACCTTGGGGTCCAATTACTGAGATTGCAGGTACCTTACTAAGGAATCATCCCAGCATCTGTCTATTACATAAAAAAAAAAAGAGAGGTTTGTCCTGGAAATTGGCCTTGAAGTTAAAAGGCTGCCTGGCAGAGTGCAAACACCAACTGAGCTGCTCTGACTTTGCACCAAAATCCATGACTGACTTGCCGTGTGTCTTGTTCTTGGCTCAATTTTTCATTTTACAAACTGTAGTCAACGTTTCCTAATACACATTGTATTTAAGATATCAATGTCTACACCCCCAGTATAAAAAATTTGACAGAAGAAAAATGTTTATAATTCTCTGCCACCCTTCATGAACATAAATGGAATGTTTATAATAAAGTTCATTTTGCTGAGCCTTCAAAAACTTAAACACAATAATAAAGGATGCCTATGAGAATGCAGCAATTGTGTAACTCAGATGGAATTAAATTTCTCTGCATTAAAAAGAGATACAAATAAAGGCCAAGATGAAATATCCAGGGAGCTTTATTTAGGAACCTGGGAGTGTAGAGGCAATATGCAAGAATGAAACAATGGAGATAATATTTGAGAAGAGAAATTAAGAAACATAGGATAC
>NW_017731848.1:1629229-1630285 GCF_001890085.2 Hipposideros armiger
AATTATATTGCCAAGAGTACCCTAAAAAGGAAATAAAATTGTTTGCCAATTTCTGCTAAGAGTAGTTCAAACAAAACCAAAATAATTATTTTACAAGATAGGCATTGGAGCACAAATGGATAATTGTGATAATATTCTGTTTACTCATTTGCCTATTTGAAATAATTGTTGCAACAAACATAACCCAAATTCTGATTGGAATGTAATTTAATTTGTTGTCAGTGGCATATGGAGGATGGGAAGACAGTAGGACAAGTTCATTCTGAATGGAAGGCCTGTTTTATCACTGACATTATTTACAATTCCTGCACATTTTAATAACAAGCAGAGTGGATTTCTAGTCAGTTTTACTGTTGCTTAAAATTCTTTACAGAAAATACACCCAATTATGGACTACATCCAGAGGGAGATGGTTCCTAAAGTACTTACCTCCCATTTGATATGGCACTGGTTGCTAAAGTAGTTGTTTGAATAGGAGATGAGATAGATAGATAGATAGATAGATAGATAGATAGATAGATAGATGATAGATAGATAGATGATAGAGATAGAGATATATGGATATCTTAATAGTATTTCCTAATATTCTATTTTACACAGAATGAATAAAGTCACGACATGGGCTTACCTTCTTACTAAGAAGAACAGATTAGACAACATAATATGAAAAGGGAGTGAGAAATTCCTAAAGTGGGTGCCAGTTAAATCAATAATAAGCAATAGAGCCCCAGGGGAGAGACAGAATAATAATTTCTGACAAAGATCAGCAACAAACTGAAAGTTAAAGAAATTTACAATACAAATATCTATTAAAAAGCCATTGAACAAAGAAAAAAATCAAGTCATAAATTTCCAGGTTACTTAATGAAACATTAAATAGTGGTCTGCTTCATGAGAATATACTGTGACTTTTGAAAATGGCTTAATGGTTATTATACTTAAGTGGTTATTATGTAGCATTACTTCATATAAAATAGTTTCTAACGTGGAATTAACACTGATAAAATGTCTTTTATATAACATAACAAAACTCTAACACTAGAAAACAAAGTGCAG
>NW_017731848.1:1633814-1634605 GCF_001890085.2 Hipposideros armiger
ACTCATGGCTGCCCAGCTCCAGGTTGAGCTGTTGTTCAGCATCGTAGCTGTGGAGGGCAGTGTCACTGGCCCTCATATGTGGAATCCGAACTGGGGCCCTCTGGCGTCCCAAGCCAGTTCTTAACCATTGTGCCACTCGGCCGGCCCCTAGAAATCCAATTTTAATCTCTATATTTTTTGCATGTCTTTAAGTCACAGTAGGTTTTTAATTTTTAAAAAAAATTCTTATTTTTATTGTGGTAAGAACACTTAACATAGGATCTACTCTCTTAAGTTTTTAATTGTTTATTTTTGTTTACTAGAGGCACCGTGTTGTACAGCAGATATCTAGAACTTAATCCACTTACATAACTGAAAACGTATACCCATTGAGAATAGTAAACCCTGTGTCGCCTCCTCCAAACTCTGGCAACTACCACTCTACTCTCTGCTTCCATGTGTTTCACTATTTTAGAAACCTCATATAAGTGCAATCAAGCAGTATTTATTATTTTGTGACTGGCTTATTTCACTTAGTTTAATGTCTTCATGGTTAATGCATGTTATCACATTTGGGCAGGATTTCCTTCTTTTTAAAGGCTGAATGTTATTCCATTGCATGTATGTATATACCATGTTTTTTTCATCTATTAATGGACATTTAGATTGTTTTTGCTACATCTTTCCTGTGGTGAATAATACTACAACATGACTGTGCAAGTATCTCTTCCAAACCCTGATTTCAATTCTTTTGGATAAACAGCTGGAAGTAGTATTGCTGGATTTTATTATATTTGTATTTTTAGTTTTTT
>NW_017731848.1:1635650-1636572 GCF_001890085.2 Hipposideros armiger
AATCTCACTAATCTTAAAGAAACAGCATTTTCAAGGTCTCTGGAATGCAAGAATGTTTCAACATATGAAAATTACTCTCTCTAGGAATTTCAGTATTACTTTGACGTGTAAGAGTGGGCATTCTAGAAAGTCCAGAAGCAGATGGCTTTACTGGTGAATTCTACCAAACAGTTAATGAGGAATTAACAACAATCCTTCTCAATCTCTTCCAAAAAACAAGAAGATCTGGGAACACTTCCAGATTTATTTTGTGAGAATAGCATTACCCTGATTCTAAAGCTGGATAAAGGCACTACAGGAAAACTACAGGCTAAAATCCCTAATAAACATTGATGCAAAATTCTCAACATGATGCTAGCAAACTGAATTTAACAGCACATTAAAAAGATCATATACTTTGACCAAGTGGGATTTACCTCTGGAAAGCAAGTATGTTTCAACATATGAAAATCAATTAATGTGATATACTACGTTCACAGAATGAAGGAGAAAAAAACACACAATCAACTCAATAGATGTAGAAAAAATATTTGACAAAATTCAACACATTTTTTTATAGTACTCTAAACAAACTAAGAAGGTAATTATCTCAATGTCATAAAAGCCAGCTAACATGATACTCGACAGTGAAAAATGGAACCTGTCTCTTTAATATTAGTGGGATTTGAATTTGTATTATTATAATTATAAAATGTAAGAGCTGCGGAGACCTTAGACAACCTACAATGAAATCTTCTGATTTGGTAGCTTTGGATACTTGACCTAAATACAAATGGAACTCATAAATAGAATATACTCTTGAATTTTCACAAAAGGTAATTTGTCCCTTCATCAACTATTTATTAACATCTTTTTGTCAACCTCAAGTTAGTTTAAGAAAACAACTCGTAGGGCCGGCCGAGTGGCGCGATGGTTAAGAGCT
>NW_017736087.1:0-1501 GCF_001890085.2 Hipposideros armiger
GAGGCCAAGTGCAGCCTGAGAGCCTGGGTCTCTGAGAGCAGGGCGTGCTCCAGGGTCAGGTGGGGTTAGAGCCCCATTGCCTACACTGGGCCTGCTGGTGACCTCAGCTTCCTGATGAGCTTTCTGGTTAGGAGCTGCTGGCTCAGGGCTGGGGAGGGAGACAGGCTGAGCTGCAGGGGAGGTCAGTGCCTGTGGCTGGGGGGCCAGTGGAGGGCACAGTGGGCCTGTGTGCAGGTGCTTGTGCAGGTGAGGAGGCCCGAGACCTAAGCAGAGAAGGAGATGCGTGTGTGCCCCTCCCAGGCCTGGACCAAGGTGCCATGACCTCTCAGGGTGCTCCCACGGAGTCAGGGGATGGGTCAGGGCTTGAGAGGAGGGGAGGGCACTGGGTGTCCACTCCTGGGCCTGGTCCTTTAGTCCTGAGGTCTTTTCACTCCCCTGCATGGTGAGTGGTGGAAGCAGGTACAGGTGTGATGATGCTGGAGTCATGGGAGGTGACCAGCAAGCCCTGGGAAAGTGGGGTGAGAGGAGATTCCAGGGGGACATTATTTTCCTGAGCTTGAGGCAAGGCCTGAAACCTGGAGAGCCTGAGGAGGGAGTATCCCTGAGAAAACACAAGGTTTCCCCGCCCAGTTAACTCCCATCTGTTGGTTATTTTTTCTGTTGCTTTCTTTCCCAGAACTCATGACGCTACAAGCCCAGAGCCAGGACCAGACAGATCGTAATGGCCCCACAGCTGACCTTTCAGTCTCCTTGGTCAGCTCCCCAGTTCCTGACTGAACTGGGGGCGGGGCGGAGGGCACCTAATCTGCAGCCCAGCAGCCTGGTTTCAGCTCCCTTTTCTGGTCTTATGAGCACTTTCCCTCTTGCTGCCTCAGTTGCCTTATCTGTGAAATGACAGGGACACTGCAGCACTTACCTCTAGGGCAGAGTTCTCAACACAGGTGACATTAACACCGGGGGCCAGATGTCCTTGCTGTGGGAGCTGCCCTGTGTATTGTGGATGTTTAGCACCATCTCTGGCCTCTCCCCACAGGATGCATGAAGATCCCAACTCATGCCCCTCCTCGCCAGATTTGACAACCCAAATGACCCCATACCTCACAATGTCCCCCAGGGCTGAGAACCAGGGAGGTGCGGCCAGGCCAGGAGCTCTGCTGCCTGAGGCTAGTCTCGGTCTCAGGCAGGACGAGTTCAGGCATTTTCATACCTAGACCTGTGAGCTCATCTTTGGTTTGGTCCAAATAAGGCTTCTAATTTTTTTGTCCTTAAAATTTATATTCTTCTTTAAAGCAAATCAGTTTCCCCCTTATCTCTGCATTCACTATAACCCTTCCTTACCCATTCTTTTGGTGTATCCTGGAATGTGTCAAATTCACTTCTAGTAATTAGCGTATTTGCCACATATGACACCTGGTGTTGACCCAGTAGAGCTGTGATTCCCTTAGGGCAGGAATGTGTGCTGAGTCTGCGATCCAGATGGCCTAACTCAATTTATGTCACT
>NW_017736088.1:0-1444 GCF_001890085.2 Hipposideros armiger
TCATAATAATAGGTGATATCAGCACAGACAGAGAGATAGTGAGATCAGAAGTTTCTTAATAATTATTTGATCTTTATTTTTCATCAATCAAAAATGTATTGATGGGGTGACCGGCTAGCTTAGTTGGTTAGAGTGCCGTGCTGATAACACCAAGGTTGCCAGTTCGATCCCTGCATGGGCCACTGTGAGCTGTGCCTTCCTTAAAAGTGTCAACTATGCCATTGTAGCATGAAAGCAATGTGTAACCAATGACCATGGCTGTTCTCCATAAATTTTTTTTTAATTTATTAAGTGTTCCAGTCAAGATGGCTGAGTAGGTGAATGTTGTGCTTACCATCTCTCACGACCACATCAAAATTACACTAAACTACAGAAAAAACATCATTGATAATCACCTGAAGTCCAGCTGAACAGAAGTCCTACAACTAAGGATATACAGAAGCAGCCACCATGAGACTGGTAAGAGGGCCAGAGATGCCAGAACACGCTGGTCCCATATGCACATGTGCCAGTTAAAAATTGGGAGGGATATCTCAGATGCAGAAGTTCCCCTCTGAGGAGTAAGGGGTCCCAGCCACACACTTGCCTCCACAGCCCATGGTTCCAGTCCCAAGAAAAGAAGTCCCCACAAGTTCTGGCTGTGAAAACTATGGCGGGCCAGCCGCCACGAGTCAATCAGTACCTAAATGGGGGAGTGGGAATTAATAAAAAGACACTCACACAAATGCTGATGCGGCCAGTCTTCAGTGGTGCTGAAGCCCCGAGTTTATTTCTCATCACCAATATATGCAGTTTGAGTACGTGCAACACTGCAGGGACAACTATGCATTACCTCATTCAGAAGCAGATCATTAACTATCTACTGGAGACTTAAAGATCAGAGGGACCTTAGAGGGTCAGCTTCCCAGGACACTTTCTTCCATTAACCCAGATAGCCATCTGTCTATAGTGTCTCCTAAGGAACTGGCCATTTTCACCACATACCTCAGCAACTTGTAAGCACCCTCCAGGTGCAGGCAGAGACAATGCCTTAGGAGCAGAAACAGGTTAACCATGAACTGAGCCAGTCTGTAAGGCTCTGAATTACCTGTAACCATGGCTCCCCAAATCTCCCCCTTTTTTATTTATTAAAGCCCACCTGTGAACCCAGGTGGCAGTGAAAGACAGTGCCTGTCTTAGGCGTTTCCCTTGTAAGTAATAACCTTACCCGTCACTGGCATTTCATCATCTTACAATGAAACCCTGTCTTAGGTTGGTTACCCTCAGGGAAATCTTACCCGTTATTGACTATCTTGCCTTCGCTAAGTTTAGGGGGGGTGGAGCGAATAAACAAGTGGCCAGTCTTAAGGCATTGCCCTAAGCTTAATCTCGTGGATATTGCCTTGAATCTCCAGCATCCTATTGATGAAACATCTAATGAGGATGGGGAGTAGGCACAGAACCA
>NW_017736089.1:0-3341 GCF_001890085.2 Hipposideros armiger
AAAAAGAAATCCTTGAACTTGTTATATTGGTGTCTTGTTCATTATTGTTACTGTTTACTTTAAATTTGCTGAAGAGCACAACTTCTAACAAAAATATTTAGTAACGAATGTCTAATTTGCTCTTCAATTTTCACATAAAGTTATAGGATTTTTATGAATTAGCATAATATAGAGAATGTTGCCAAAACAATTTCTTTTTACAATCCGGCCAATGATTAAATGCAGACAAACTTGCTGCTTTTATCTATCTTCTATTCCTCTTACACCAATTGAGAAGGTTTGGTAACACCTAGGATTTCGGATTTACACATCCAAACATTTGTGCTAGTCCAACTTCTTTGAATTCTTAGGAGACCAAACCAATGCATTCTCCTCATTTTTTTTTTTTCACGTACTCTGGGTACACCGTGTCTTTAAATAAAGGTCAGGTCGATGATCCTGTCGGGTTTACGTCTATGAGTTAGTCAAACCCCAACTGGCCTACAACTGCATGTGTAAAACAATCTGTTTGTCCTGCACCTCACTTTTCCCTGAATGCAAACACCAGTCCATTAGCTTATCTTCTTCTAAAGGTTGTAAGAGACTTGAAGTGGTGCCTCAGTTTATTCACCAACATCTCCCTGAAGTGATCTCCCATAAGGAAATAGAAGACAGGATTGATGACACTGTTCAGAAAGGCCAAAGGCCGAGTCACAACGTAGATGGAGCGGATGATGACCGGCGCGCACGGGGGCTGCTTCCAGGCCTGCAGGCGTGAAGCGATCCTCACATTGCGCATGACGTGGTAAGGAGTGAAGAGCACGGAGAAGATCACAACCGCCCATATGACTAAGTTGAGAGGCTTTTCAAGGGGCAAAGTGGTAGCCAGCTGTCTAATCCTCTGCTTTAGGAAGAGAGCAATCTTGAAATAAAAGAAGCAGATCACAAAAAGAGGAATGAGGAATCCCAAGAAGGTTAGACATATGCTATAAATGAGACTGTACTTGGGGTCACCAGAACTTGCATAATCACTACATTGGGTGTAATTACGCCCACTATCAAAATTTATAAAAAGAAGCATGGGCAGTAACTCTAAGGTTACTAAAACCCAAATGGCCAAAGAGATGAAAACCGCAAACTCTTTCTTTTGCAGAAGGTGTTCTCGGAAAGGATGCTTCATAAGCAGGTACCGATCAATGCTGATGAAAGTGAGGAAAAGAATGCTGGTGTAGAGGTTGGCGTGAAGCATGTATCGGTTGGTGATGCAGAGCACCTTCCCATTTGTCCATGTTCCGTGGGCATAGCTTCCCATCAGTATGGGAAGGGTGCACAAAAAAGCTAAGTCAGAGATAGAGAGGTTAAAAAGATAGATGTTACTGCTATTCCAGTTCTTCAGACAGAAGAGGTAGCCAAAAACAACNATTTCTGGAATTTTCCACTTAATATTTTTGGACTGCTGTTGACCATGGGTAACTGAAACTTCAGAAAGTGAAACCATGAATAAGGGGAAACTACAGTAAACCAATGGAATCCGATCATTGAGATGCTGATTCAGAGCAGCAGGAGTCCATAAGGTATTATGGGAAATGCATGTGGAGCTGATTTCTTTATCCTTTTATGGTCTTTTGAATACAGGTATCTCAAATGGCCAGTCAAAACTGATCCTAAATTTTTACCTACTGGGAAATGCTGGGACTTTTGCTCTATCCTTTCTGACCATATCGTATTGCCTCCTTTTTAGCAACACAATTTGGCAACTATCTCCTGAGCGCCATCCTGTACTTGCTGAAATCTACTCCACTTCCCCTGTGCTCAAGAATATCAACTGACCCTCCATTGGTCTCCTGCATGCCCCCTCCCAACACAAGGCCTTCGTATATTCTGTCCTTATTGCCCAGCATGGTCTTTCCTCCTCTCTTCCCCTTGTTTACTCTGACATGTTAAGTTCCTTAGGGGAAGGTGCCCTCAGAGCAAAATTACCTGATTTCCCCGTCTTGGAACAACCTCTACCATGGCCTCTCAACACTTGAAATTCTCTTCTATAGCACGTTTGCAATTTGCAGATTGTTTTAGATGATGACTGACTTTTGACCTCTGGAATGTAAGGTCCAGGAGAAACGTGGCCAACCAAGGGAGTCTAAGTCCTTGACTGCAACTTCTTTCAGAGGCTGTAATGCATTGTCTGTGTACCAAGTCTGGTGTGTGGAGTGCCACGTTACCCCCTGAAACCTTTGGAATTGCCTATGGTAGGGATTGAAATATCACACATAGGTTTTGGCTCATTGATTATTTGCATTTTAACGGAGAGAACTTTTCAAAAATATGTGTTATAGTTGATTTATTTTTCCTTTATGGTGTTTGCTTTTTGTATAATTAAAATGTTCTTCAAGAGACTATAACTATATACTTATTTTTCTCCTAGTAGTTTTATAATATTNATGAAGAACTAGACTGATCAACAGTAAGGAAATTGAATCAGTCATCCAAAACCTTCTCAAAAGCAAAAGTCCATGACAAGGTGGCTTCGTTAGTGAATTCTATCAAACATTCAAAGAGGATCTAACACCTGTGCTCTTCAAACCCTTCCAAAAAAATTAAAGAAGAGACAATACTTTCTAATTTATTTTATGAGGCCAACATTACTCTGATACCAAAACCTGGTAAGGATAACACACAAAAAAGAAAATTACACAGATCAAAATCTCTGATGAATACAGATGTAAAAATCCTAAACGAAATTCTAGTAAATCAAATACAACAATGCATTAAAAAGATTATACACTATGATCAAGTGGGGTTCACTCCAGGAATATAAGGATGGTTCAAGATACACAAACCGATCAATGTGATATACCACATAAACAAAATAAAAAATAAAGATCATATGATTATACCAATAGATGCAGAAAAAACATTTGACAAGATACAACATCCATTTATGATTAAAACACTTAATAAAATGGGTATATAAGGAAACTACCTTAACATAATAAAGACCATATATGACAAACTCTCAGCTATTATCATAATTAATGGTGAAAAACTGAAGCCTTTTGCTCCATGTTCAGGAATAAGACAGGGTTTTCCCATATCGCCACTGTTATTCGACATAGTATTGGAAGTCCTAGCCAGATCAGGCAAGAGAAAGAAACAAAAGGCATCCAAATTGGGAATGAAGAAGTTAAATTGTCTCTTTTTGCAGATAACATGATTCTTTACATAGGAAACCCTAAAGATTCCACCAAAAAGCTATTAGAAACAATAAATGAATACAATAAAGTTGCTGGCTACAAAATCAACATACTAAAATCCATTCATTGCATTCCTATATACTAACAATGAAATTTCAAATAAAGAAATAA
>NW_017736090.1:0-1500 GCF_001890085.2 Hipposideros armiger
TGTAATACAAAGCAACAATAGTCAAAACAGTATGGTATTGCTACTTTGTGAGGGGTGTAAAGGATAACTATTGCATTGTTCTGTACACCTGAATCTAATAACAATAATAAAAAAAAAACCAGTATGGTATGGGCAGAAAAACAGACACACAGACCAATGGAATAGAATTGAGAACCCAGAAATACACCCACATAAATATGGACAGATAATTTTTGACAAAGAAGCCAAAAACATACAGTGGAGAAAAGATAGCCTCTTCAATAAATGGTGCTGGAGGAATTGGAAATCCATAAGCAAAAGAATAAAACTAGACTGTTACCTGTCACCATGTACCAAAATTAACTCAAAATGGATCAAAAACCTAAACGTAAGACCTGAAACAACAAACTGCAAAGAAGAAAGCATAGATACTAAACTTAGGTTCAAAGAAGATTTTATGAATTTGACCTCAAAAGCAAGGGAAGTAAAAGCTAAAAAAAAAAATGAAGGACTATATCAAACTAAAAGCTTTTGCACAGCAAAAGAAACCATTGACAAAATAAAGAGGCAACCAACCGAATAGATTTTTGCAAACAATGCCTCTGATAAGGGGCTAATATCCAAAATATATAAGGAACAACTCAACAACAAAAAAGCAAACAATCCAATTAAAAAATGGGCAGAAGACCTGAATAGACATTTCTCCAAAGAGGACATACAGATGGCCAATAGGCATATGAAAAGATGTTCAATATCATTAATCATCAAAGAAATGCAAATAAAAACCACAATGAGATATCACCTCATGCCAGTGAGAATGGCTGTCATCAACAAGACAAATAATAACAAGTGTTGGAGAGGCTGTGGAGAAAAAGGAACCCTCATACACTGTTGGTGGGGATGCAGATTGATGCAGCTGCTATGGAAAGAGGGTCTTCAAAAAATTAAGAATAAAATTACCATATGATCCAGCAGTCCTTCTCCTGGGTATCTACCCAAAAAATCTGAAAACATCCATAAAGATATATGTGCTCCTATGTTCTTCGCAGCTTTATTTACAGTGGCCAAGAAATGGAAACAACCAAAGTGTCCTTTGCTAGATGATTGGATAAAGAAGATGTGGTATATATACACAATGGAATACCATTCTGCCATAATAAAAGATGAAATAATGCCATTTGCAACAACATGGATGGATCCTGAGATTATTATGCTAAGCAAAATAAGTCAGAAAAAGTCAAGAACCATGATTTCACTGATATATGGGATATAAACTGAAAACAACAAAGGAACAAAACAAGCGAATGAAGAAACAAAAACTCTTAGACACAGACAATAGTTTAGTGGATACCAGGGGGGTAAGGGAGGAGGGGTGGTAGATGAGAATAAAAGGGATCAAATATATGGTGATGGAAAAAGAACTGACTCTGGGTTGTGAACACCTAAAATGTGATGTATAGATGACATATTACAGAATTGTACACCTGAAACCTATGTAACTTGACTAATAATTGTCATCCC
>NW_017736091.1:0-1499 GCF_001890085.2 Hipposideros armiger
GGAAATTAGGGTTATTTTTAAGCCAAATCTTTTTCTATTTTTATTATAGCTTTAGAAGAGTTTTTCCAAAGGATGAATTTAGTAGCTGATAAAATGCAGCTCTCTCACCCAGGGCAGATGGTCAGCAGGACATCCTAGGACTGGAGTCATTTATTAGCATATGTCAGAGTTAATAATACAAACTTAACAGATTATTAGTTTCCCTCAGGGTAGAAAGCATATCCCCAAATATAAGTGAACACATTAAAAAAAGAGAAAAGGAAACCATTTCAATCTACTATAAAGCCAAATATCTGGATAAAACTTTATATTTAGATTAAATATAAAAATTAATAAGAAAAAATATATAAAGCTGAACAAAAAAGGAAAGGCTAGGTTATTTTTCTTTATTTCTCCAGCAGGATGATATTATGCTTTTCATAATTTCATATAACTTGATTTCCTCCATTTTGAAAGGATATTGAAAATTAAGATAATTTAAAATCTTGCATACAAATGCATATCCTTTGCTTTCTATATATCTAAACATGGAAGTTTCCAGTGCTTTAAAGAATTTAAAGCATTAAGAAGTTTGGCATTTGGAATGTCAGTAGGAATGCATTGGACATGACATTAAATTAAGCATATCAGCTCAATGTAATAGTTCCTTTAGTTATGTTTGTTATATCAAATATTTAATTATCTTGATGTTCATTTTCACTGTATAGCTTTTAGCCATACTTTTTAATCCTATGTGAGCGTGTGTGTGCACCTCTGTGATTGCCTATAGTGATAAATTTATACACATGTTCATTTTACTCTGGTTCTTAGTCTCATGATTTCTTGATTTTTTTGTGGGTTTTTTTTTTTTGGTATGATCAGTTAGCACAAACAAGATAAAAAATCTAAGATATTGCTCTTGATTTTTTTTCAAAACCTTTCACAGATTTCCTAATATTTTCTTCTTGAGAAGGATTAGGAGATGGCTCATTACATACCATAATCTGTGATTTTACAGGACACCAAGTACAGCTCTTTCAGGTTTTGTCCTTCCTTCGCAATGACCTCCACACACCTGAAACACACAAAAAGGCAGTGAGTTACACTAATGCATTTCAAGTGAAATTAGCCAGAGTTTGGCCTCAACTACAACAGGAAGGGGTCAGTGTTTGATGAATGCCACAGATCTCTTCTTTCAACAAACCTCTTTCAGAGCATTTCAGGAAGAGGTATTATATTCCCAGCTTTAAACTGAAGAGCTCTAATACCTAAATAGCTTTAATTAAATACATTTATGATTCGTGCATCTTTTAAAACCAACGCGATGAAAAAAGAGTTTTCTATAAGAGTAATGTTACATTTGGTAATAGAATACTAGTAAACACATGCTATATAATGAATGCATGTCATTTATATAATAAAATAATATAAAATTAATTATAATGAAACTAGAATATAGATGGATGGTCATTATAGGTGGATGGTAATATTGTTCATGGTTCAATTATTAATGTAAATTT
>NW_017736092.1:0-1500 GCF_001890085.2 Hipposideros armiger
CATGTTCAGTGAATTTATATTTGGGAACGTTTGGAGCTGGTGCCTGTTTATGCAAATTCAGACAAAATTCTTAGAGAAAATAAGTAAAGTCTTTGAAATATTAGTATTTAATATTAGCCCTATCCCATTTGAAGATGTCAAATATCTCTGAAATTTTTCAGGAAAATATTAAGAGGCTTTGGTTTGTCTGATTTACTAGTGCTATGATAATGATGATGATAATGATCATAATAATAACAATAACAGCAGCAACAGTAATACTACTATCAACAATTACCGTTATCAAATGCCCCGGCTTTGTAGAAACCATTTTATTAATCATCACAATAGAATAATGAAGTAGGTACAATTATCTCAATTTTACAAATGGGGAAAATGAGACACAGAGAGCCCTAGGCAACATGCTCAAAGTCTCACAAGCATCTATGTAAGGCACAGATTTAGTTCTTTAACCTAAGTCTGTACTCCTTGAGAGCTTAGACACTTGACCTCTGATGAGCGTAGCAAGGTGTTGGGGAGACACTGAGCTGTTTTTAGCAGATGGTGTGGCAGGAGCCCTGACATGTCGCCCCAGTGCGGGTAGAATGAGGGTCTGGCATTTTCTTCTGCCCAGTAGCATGAGAGCACTGGATGTTTCCAGTACAGTTATAATCCTAAAAGCAGGCAGAAAGACCTACACGAAATGAATAAAACGCCAACTTGGCCAATTTCACATTTTTGTCTTCAGCACAGCTCTAGATAGGGTATCCCTGAGCCTCAGTTTCTTCTTCTGTATAAATACCCTCCATAAGGGCTTGTCATAAGGCTCAAATTATATGATATATGTGAAAACATCTGGAATATTTTTTTGGCAAAACTACAATTGTTTTTTTTTTCTCTTAATTATTCTTTAGTGTTTTGTTTTTTTTTTAAAGATTTTATTGGGGAATTGGGGGAGGGAACAGTGTTGGGGAATTGGGGGAAGGGGAACAGACAAGTTGCTGTCCTTTGTTCTTCAGTCTAGTTGTGGAGGACGTCACTTCACTGGCCCATGTTGGTATCATCATTGCGCTCTTCCCGAGTGAGGCAGATCAGTCGCCGGCCTCTGGACAGCCACTCATGGCGGCTTTTGGTAGCTCACGCTGGCTTCCAGCCACTCACGGTAGCTCATGGCAACCCACTGCAGCCCCACTGCAGCCTACGCCATTGCCGGTGACTCACAGCAGCCCAGCTCCAGGTCGAGCTGTTGTTCACCATCTTAGCTGTAGAGGGAGCAGAATCATTGGCTCATGTGGGATCCGAACCGGTGGCCCTGCTGCTCAGAGCTCACGCTCCTAAGCCAACTCTTAACCAATGAGCCACTCGGCCAGCCCCTACAATTGTTTTTTGAGAACCTCTATTACCAATGCTATTATTTTGTAGCAAATAGAGGTCATATCTTATTTAATATTATATCCTTCGTGCCCAGTAGAGTGTCTGGCACAAGTGATTTCACAATACATTTTTGTTGAAGGCACAGGT
>NW_017736093.1:0-1500 GCF_001890085.2 Hipposideros armiger
CAAATTCAGTTCGGAATTTTATTTCTAATATTGGATATGATGAGAAGCATTGCCTGTCATGTACATTTTTCAGAATGTAATGCTGGGAAAAAGTAGTGTTATTTCAAATTGCATTATTCATTTAAAGCTTGGACAGTATATTCATGCTAACTACCATATTGCAATGGCAAAATTGTACATATTTTACTTAGCTCTTTCCTATTTTACCGTTTTTATGTTACATACATTCAGAAGTCAAACATGACTTCCACCTTTAATTATATCATTGGATTGTGTGACTTTGGTAATATAATTAACCTCAGCGAATGTCAGATTTCTTACATGTAAAATATAGGTAAGATTTAACCTTTCAAGGTGGTTATGGACATTAAATGGGAATATATGTAAAGTGCTCAACTAGTAGGTGCTTAATTAATGTTTATCACTCTTAGTTAATGTACTAACTCCCATTTTTAAAAATTCCCAAACAATACATAGATAGGTGGGGGATTTGGGGCTTCCTTTGTCCCCACTCTACCCTGGTTTGTCTCTGAAAATGCCAGAAGGGGTGCTACCCAAAGCTTGGCTGAAACTCAATTTGGATCTTGTTGGCTTATTCCCACTATTGTGGTAGACTGCCCCATAGTTGTAGAAGCATAAAAACCAGTCAGATGGCCACTGGTCTTTCACAACAAGTGTTGGTTGCTCTAAAGCATTTTCCTTCTCTTTTATTGTTTTGAAAATGCAGGGCCTGAAGGCTCTGAGGAGCAAATAAATTGGTTGTGCTTGGCTCCTCTAGTGCTTCTCTAGTCGCTTTGCTTTTACCATCGCTTTCCCAGGCAGCCTATGCTCTGATATTTCATAACAGCTTTGCCATCTGCTTGGTGTCACCCTGAGGGCTCATGAGCACTAGACCCTTTCTTCCTGCCCCTGCCCCCCAAATCAAGATAAGTATTAATTCTGTTCTCGAGTCACACCCAGATAATTGGCTAGAGATAAATTCATTAATGTTAATAGATCAATGAAGGATGACATATTCTGCATTTTCTGCTTTAATACAAGATAATCTGTCCTTTGATTGACAGGCCAGCATTGGCCCTTAGACCAGCACCTGGCGTCCAACACTGGGCATCTAGTCAGTATTGAATGGAAGAAACAATACATTTCAAAAATAAAATTGTTTCTAAAACACTGTTTAAACTACATAGTAGTGCAAAAATAGGAGTACAAGGAAGATTTACAAACTTGGAAGAAAGCATAAATTTGAAAACTGCATATACTCCGTTAAGCTGAAGGAAAACATTCTTGCAAATTGAAGTGTTTTCCATGAGGCCCACATTTAATTTGGCACAACACTCATTTAAGTTCAGGTTGCTTTTGGAAGAAGGCTGTAGTGGACAGAATTGACCCACGATATTCTAGTTAAAATCTTTATATCTGAATTTTGAACGACCAAGATGCAAATAGCATTGTTATTGAGAAGATGAGAAGATAAAACTCTTCTCTCTTCCCTCCTCTCCC
>NW_017736094.1:0-1351 GCF_001890085.2 Hipposideros armiger
CCATCCATCGTCCATCATCCATCAACCCATCCATCCATTCATCCAATCAACTAATTTTGGATGAATTTTCTTCTTTGTATTAGCTTTTTCTTCTTTGTGTACAACACAGATATTTCCTCCACTGGGAAGCTTCTCCTGGTTTGGATTCAGTGTCTCTCCTCTGTGCTTCTATAGGAATTGTGCTTGCACTATATGCTATTACACTGTACTGTCAGGTATGTGTCTGTTTTCCTTACTAGGGAGTGACCTCTTTAAGGATAAACTGGAGCATTTTGTGTTTGTGTGGGAACATGTGTGTGTGTGTGTGTGTGTGTCTCCTCAGTATCTGGCATAAGGGCTGACTCAAAAAACATATTGAATGAATGAATGACTGAATGAATAAAAGGTGTTATGGGAGTTGATCTAGTCAAAATAACCTAGCAAGATTCCTAGAGAGTGATTCACTTTGCATTTTTATGACCAGAAATACAAAGTCATTTGGGAATATTGTTAAGGGCACAGCATATTGTTTAGTTGCCAAGGGATCCTAAAGGGAAGGGTTCCTATAGCTATAAAGGAACTATATTTAGCAAGTCTGTTGATCTGTTGTTGTTGGATCTTGTTTCTTTTTTGGTAATGAAAATATTCAGTGCAATATCTGTCTTGTATTAAGAACAACCATGTAATTATTAAAAAGAATAATCTTCATGCTTCTGGAGAATGTGCTAAACCAGTTCTGTCAACATAAAACTAGTGGGTGCTGGTGATTATACTTAGAGTTGAACATGAGGGACAGAGAAGGAAGAGAGGGAAACTTCTCCAAATTAATTGTGTGATAAGTTCCTGGAGGGCATAAACTGGAGGGTTATTTTATTAGCAGGCCTCACAGTTAAGCTAACTGGGTTGGTTCTGTGAAGCATTTTGAGGCTCAAGTAGTCCCAGCAAGAAAAGGCCTCTCTATGTGGGTGACATTTGGCTGGGATGTGTTGACATCCTAATGGGCTCATGAGGGAGGCTGGCTTTGAATCAGGGCAGGGGTTTGTTGAGTGATGACCTAGTGAATTACTTAAATAGTTCCATAGGGAGCAGTCAAGCCAGAAGCAAGCTAAGGGTCCCAACTGTGGGTGAAGGAGATTTGTGAGCTGTGCATGGAAGCCTTTTAAGGAAGTTCCCAGGCCTGTGGTGGAGAACAGGCTTTCTGAGCAAAAGGACTGGGGCTAATATTCTAGGGCCGACTCTTCAGCAGACCATGGTGCTTCAGAACTTGGGCTCACATTATGCAGATCAAGGTTCAAATATTAGCTCCGTCACTTACAAGCTGGGCAACATTGGGCACACTGACCTGATGTGTCTAAATTTGTTTCCCAATATG
>NW_017736094.1:3771-5311 GCF_001890085.2 Hipposideros armiger
CCATCCCCTCTGTTCATGAGAACTGAGACCTGGTTCTTAGCTGATCCAGTCACTGTCAAAGAAACCAGAAGTAAGTGCCCATAGCTTTTTGTAGACAGACCAACTTCATTTTTTAAAAATTTTTATCCCACAGGCATTGTTGAGCACATACTTGGTTTCCAGGGGCAAGATGAATGAGAAACTATGTCTACCCTGGACAAGTTCATAGTTTAATTGCAAAGACAAACACATAAGGAACAACTCAGTTATCATATACATGAAACAATTTGCCTTGGAGTGCCAGAGTTGTAGTGACCAACTTTACCTGGGGTCAGTGAGGGAGGCTCTTTAGGAGTGGTGCCAGCTAAGCTCAGTTAAGTGGATATTTTGCAAGTGAGGAAGAAGGACAAGGGCATGTGACAGAGGGCTACTTGCAAATGCCTTGTGGTACCTTTGAGTATTTCATGCACAGGGAATAGCATGGAGTTGTGTGGCTGGAGCCCAGGGTGCTTTTAGTAAGGTGGAGAAAAATGGGAATGAGACACATGGAATAGATTGGGCCCCATGAGTAAGAGCCTGCCTGTCTTGCTAAAGAATTTGGACCTTATCTAGTGGATACCGGGAGCTCTTACTGTTTTAAACCCAGAAGTGATGTGGTGGCATTTGTATGTTTGAGGTTGCACAATTTCTCTCTAATAACCAGAGAGCCTCTGCTTTGGTCTCACTCTCTCTCTCGGCTCAATTCACCTTTGTAAATTGGGTGTGGTGTGCAAGGTTATTGGAAGAATAACTACATGATGCTTATAAACTACTTGAAAAACAACTGTAAGTGCTATCTAAAAATGATCATTGTTAGTCAAGGAATTACAACGGCAATTACCTAATTGCAAGCACGGCTGGAACCTTGCCCCTCCAATTAGCTGATTGCAGGTGCAATTAGTTTGCAAGAGCAATTTTGTATTCAGATGCAACTTTTCCAAAAGTGCAAAATAGAATGTGTAGAAAAATGAGGCCAAGTTGAGTTTCTTTAGAGTTTGTCTAAATGTTTGATAACGCCCAGCCTGTGGGAATGTTATTTCCATTCCTGTCATTTATACATGACTTACTTAAGATGTCCTATTTATTTCACAATCTCTGAGGCGTCTCCCCGTTGAGAAATCCTCAAACTCCAAAGCCTGTGAATAAAGAAGGCAGGAGTTGGTGGTTCCCACAATTGGAGATCATCAGGTGTCCTGTTTGTTTTCTGAAGTGCAGGTTGAAGTACAGTTGGTATGATCAGAGTGGGTCTGCAGCCAGGGGAATGGTCAGATCAGCTATCTCAGCATGCAGACTGAGGAGGGCTGGCCAGCTTGGGCCCATGGGAATAAAATTACCAAATGCCATCCCTCCCTAGGAAATTCTGTGCTGTGTGTCGATGGTGGAGGTGGACGCAGTCCTGGCTCCTAGAATGTGATTCCAATATGAATGCTTGTTGATATTTTGTTTACCATTAACAAGTGAAATGAAAGTGAAACAATGAAGACATGATGTGAGTCACTTTTTTTGTTGAATCAAACAGTAG
>NW_017736095.1:0-1936 GCF_001890085.2 Hipposideros armiger
TCTCTCATTAATCATTTCTGCTGTAGAGTGGTTAGCCTACCATGAAAGACTAGCCAGGGCAGAAAATCCTGCATGATGCCTATAGTGTTCAGTGCATAGCCAGGCAGTGTGCCCCTGGCATCTAGGATGCCCTTCAATCCCAAGCTTGGTTACTGGTTGCATTTCAACAAACTAGGCCATTTATTAATAAAATAAGGAGATATATTTCCTTTGCTACTAGATTTACTTAGCAAGCAAGTGAAGGGTGATTTGACTGACACAATCTTCCACAGGGACCAAAAGCAAAAAACATAAATGCATTGTCTTTAAGATATTGCAAAGACCTGTGGGCTATGAGCTGACAATGCTTTATGTCAAGATCTCTGATAAGCTTCATGCAAAAGTTATCCTGGGAATAAGAGTGGGCTTTAGGAAACTCTCTATTTGGTTCAGTGTCAATTAGAACCAAACTATGTGGGACTCTGTAGACTCAAGCCAAACCTCAGCGTCTGGGTTCAACAAAGATATCCCACTCATTCTGACATGACTTGAAATTACCAAGGACTCCTTTCTTTGTTGTTGTACTTGGAAAATTGATTTAAAAAAAAAATCTCTGAAGAGTTCAGTTTTCTCTAGAAGCCTTTAAGATAGCCTAGTATTTATTCAAGATTTGGCAAAACTATGCCTAACATGCCCCTTGCCTATGAAATCAGGTAAAACTGTTAACTTTGAATATTTTATTTCTGTCCTCCTTTAAAAGATGACATAGGTAACGTGTGTAGGATTCTCAAGGAGAAGGTAAATAAAAGCATCATTCCCAGCATCACTAATGAGTATTTTCAAGTTATTGCAAAGTTNGCTATGCACTGACGCCAGAACCTAGTCCACCCTTCAAAGCAATTTTGGAACTCTTTTTCTGGAATGGCCATCAGAGCTGTTGTTATATTACCCTTGATGTCCTGAATGTCATCAAAATGTCTTCCTTTCAATAGTTCCTTTGTCTTTGGTAAAGAAAGAAGTCATTGGGGGCCAGGTCAGGTGAGTAAGGAGGGTGTTCCAATACAGTTATTTGTTTACTGACTAAAAACTCCCTCACAGACAGTGCCATGTGAGCTGGGGCATTGTCATGATACAAGAGCCATGATCTGTTGGCAAAAAGTTCAGGTCATCTAACTTTTCACACAGCCTTTTCAGCACTTCCAAATAGTAAACTTGGTTAACTATTTGTCCAAGTGGTTCAAATTCATAATGAATAACTCCTCTGATATCAAAAAAGGTTAGGGACATCCTTGCAACAAGCTCACGAACTTAATTGTCAGGCCTTCATATGCTTTATACCTGAAATTAATATAAAATAATATTGAATATGAACTATAATTGAAAAATTAAAAAGGGAGGAAGGAAAGGTGAAGGGGAATAAGTGGTCTAAATTTCCAGGTATAAACATATAAGTCATGGGGATGTAATGTACAGTATAGGAAATATAGTCAATAATATTGTGACAGCATAGTACAGTGTCAGATGGTTGCTGGACTCATCATGGGCTTATCACTTCTTTGGGCATATAAATGTTGAACAACTATGGTGTACACCTGAAATAATGTTGTGTGTTAGCTATATTTTTTTAATAAAAACCTTTTAAAAAATGTAAATGAAAGGTTGAAAAATGTGGCTGAGACAGGTCTTATGAATGGAACAGATCAGATTACTCTATATCCAATATTAAAATTCAGAGCAGAAAACAGTGATAAAGCTGTTTGGACAAGGATGCTTTCTTTCTCTTCTTTATTTGTACATGAGACCAGAGCTTTGTCTCTGAACATAGATTAGGGGCCATAACTCTAATTCTATGAGATGCTAGTTAGGTGACATATTACACTGAAGTTAAGACACTGTAATTTACTTAAAAACAAATGAAAAGAAACCCGAAACACCGTAAATTCAAACCAAACACATG
>NW_017736095.1:5816-7717 GCF_001890085.2 Hipposideros armiger
TTTTTTGTAGTCAAAGATTTATTGGAACACAGCAACACCCATTCACTTACATATTTGTCTAAGGCTTCTTTTTCTCTGCAATAGCAGAGTTGAGTAGCTGTGACAGAAACCGTCTGTCAAGAAAAGCCTCAATTATTTTCTGGCCCTTTAGAAAGTTTGCTGACCCCTGATTTAGATCAAAGTTACAGACATTTTGCAAATAAATTAGTTTCCAAATTCCAACAGCTATACAAATAAACGTTTTCACTTACACATTAAGAGAGCGGAAGGAATCTAAACAAGAGGCACTGCTTAAACCGTCATTGCGTCTTCATTGTAGCGACCTTTCTATTTCTCTCTGTCTGACATCTTTAAGTGTATGAATTCTCCAGTGATTTATGGACCTAAATTGAAGTTGAAATATGACAGAATTCTATACCAAGTGACCTCTTACAATCCATCCTAACTTATTTTATTACTCAGATTCTCTATATGCCATAATATTGTTTTACATTTTATTTACATATTATAATATGCTGAATTATTCAGTATATATGTCCTTAGTGCTCCTTTTTTATTTAAAAACAGTTCTCTTGACATTCTCTAAATGGTATTGTCAGACTCTATTGTACTATATTTATCCTTCAATAATTTTCTTAAAGGAAGATATAATTTTCCTTAACATTTAGTCTTAATGCAAAATTAGTGTACCTTATTTAGCAACATCATTATTAACCTAATAGCTGCATTAAAATTAATGATAGAGAAAGGCAGCTTGAGATGACAGATTTATCATTATGCTTAGCAAAACATGTGATACATAGTACTTTTAAGGGAATGCACTTAGGTGCTATTTTAAATGACGCTTAATTAAATATATTTAAAGATCTTCTTTTATCAGAAATTAGAGTTACTCTGAGGCAAGTCTTCAGATAATTCAAGTAAAAAACTATCTCTTTGTAATTCTCTAGATATTTTTAGATAATTTTTTTAAATGTATGGTGTGAGAATCCATCTGGTTGGATAGATAGACAATTCAGATAGATAGGTAGATAGATATAGATAATAGTAAGTTTTCACATTAGACCTGAATTATTCAACTAACCTTTTTATATGAACCAGAAAATTGACCAATCTATTTGGAACTCTGTAAATACAGACTTAAAAAAAAAAAACACAAAAAAAACATTTTGAGGGCAATTAAACCTGGAAGGTTTTTTTGTCCTACCACCTTAAATACCATTCTTCATGTCATTAAAATATTAAAGGGTATAGATGCACATCAAATTCACACAAAAAGTATTAATCCAGCAACAACCAATGTCAGGAAGTATTTGCTGAAAACAGAGCTTTTGGTTTCTCTGCTCTAACACCATTGGTCACATTGCTGAATATTACAAAGCTGTGTAATTAGGAAGGGACCGTCATGCTCACAGGGGTCTAATATTGTATGATCATGTGACATGTAGAAGGAAGCAGATAGAACTGAAAAGAGGCTCAAATGAGACATTTATCCCAATAAATACTGGGGGTAAATAAGTGAATTCAAGAAGCGCTTCTCACATACCTCCTTCAGGGATTCTACTTCATATGGAACTGACATGCATCTTGTGGGTTCTTTCAATCCATACTCAACTCCTATTAGTTGCCAGAATAAACCATGTGCTTTCATTTCTCAGAGTTTGCATAGCAAGATCTTCCTTTCTTTTTTTTTCTGTTTGCCTAGCTAATTTCCACACTTCTTTCTGGGCTCAGCTTAAAACTCTCTTCTTCAGCGTGACCATCCTCAACTCTTGGAATTTGATTCCCCCAAATTGTACTTCCATTAAATTATTTTTTTCATTACACTCATAATTATCTGTGTAAAGTATATTTTCCTCCATAGTGTTCAATCTATATCTAACATATATGTTCACTGTTTG
>NW_017736095.1:13552-21566 GCF_001890085.2 Hipposideros armiger
TATTGTCATCATATCACTTAGATTGTAAGATGCAAGTGGGCAGGGATCGTGTTTCCCTTCACTATTAAATTCCTACTGCCTGGCACAATTTATAGACCATGGAAAAGGCACCCTGGAACGATTTTTAAATGAAAAACATAAATCAATTAATTGGCTAACTGCTATCACCTTCCTTTGGCAGGACATTCCCCAGAACACCTCTCTGGATTGTTTGCGACACTTTAGTTGGTCTCTCCTGGGGCACATGCCAGCTGACCTCTGTATGATGAGTGACTGTCTCCATGCAAAGGCTATCTGAAGTGATGCTTCCCAGAGCAGTGGGATGTGAGTGGGACAGTTCCATTTAGAAGACTTGGGCATGTGACAGAAATGTAATATTCAGTTTTAGGGCAAACTCAAAGAGGTTAATTATCTTTCCCAAGGTCAATATTTGAATTTGGATTTGTCTGACCTTAAAGCCCAGGCTGTGTCCATGCCAAATAAACCCTGGCTGATATAATGAGATTGAATTTCTTATCTGTCGACTTCAATCCCAGATGACATTGTATTCTGCACCTCTGGAAAAGAAAAAAAATGGGAGGAGAATGGTTGCTGGGCAACCAAGGCACCAGGATGTCCTGGTTGCAACATAATCAGTCAAATCTGGCAAACTTCCCAGGATTAGAGTAACAGGAATAGTTATTTATCTGGCTTCTAATATTCTATCAGAGTTTTCTTGAATTCCAGACTTGCATATTAAAATAGCAAACATTATTTCCAGTTTCGCATCATCTAAAACATAATTGTGTTCTTTAGGATAATTTAAAACTCTATCGGCTAATGATTTAATCTACTGATGAATTTACCCAAAATTATAGTATCAGCCTTGAGAGAGTTTCTACATGAGCCGTGATTTTTAAAAAAGGAAGTTTTCGTGATTTTAAGACAGTTTATTTCTCTTGCAAGAAGTCACATATCTAGCCAATTAAATTATCTAAGTATAACCAGTATTTCTGACTTGCTTTAGTAGTGGTTTTAAGATTATAGCCTTTAACCGATCTCACATTTCCAAGTAAGGTACAAGGCAGCCATGCAGAACATGCTAAGAGGGTTTGCAGAACGTTTTGTATAACACATAGGCCCTCACTGAAACTATACAAGGTTTGAAATTGAAGAGGCTGGGAAAATTGAAGATTGCTGAGGGTTTCTTTGGAGGGAACTATGCTGTGCACTCACTTCCCACCACACCCCACAGCCACAGGGGAGGAATGATAGCTGTTTATTCACTTCCAGACTAGTGAGGGGGCATCAAATGTCAACTCAAGAACTTGAGTTTTGAGGGGTTTTTGTGAACTACTAACTGACACCTGAGAAATCTCAATTATCAGCTTACTGAAGTGACCTTTTTAACAGAGTTGGGGTTATGTGTTGGAAAGAAACTACACTGACACTGATTATAGTTCTAAGATCTGTGTTTCCTGTGGTCCTGTGGGCCATACTTGAGAAGGATGACAGGGCTTGCCTGATACAGTGTGTTAGAATGTCACCTGGAGGGGCAGAAAGATCTCTTGAGAAAGATGCCAGAGGTGCTCAAAATTGTTTGGAAAGGAGCCATAGATGGCCAGCTAGAAACTGCAGTTCTTACTCATGGGAGGCAGGAGAGGTGTCTGTCAGGGCTGAGTCAAGAGAGAAGGCAGTCCCAGCCCCTTTCTCCTGCAGGCTTCCTGCTGAAGCAGCACCAAGCTATGGGGGAGGAGACCTTTTAACTGTTTATCAACTCTCATGTTGAGATTTTTTTACACCAGACTAAACATTTAATTACTAAGTGGAGTCTGTTTTAGAGGACAAAGTTGTTGAAGGTCATTTCACTGTGACAGTGTCCAAAAAAGGTATTGAGCCCATCGGAGTGCATGAGAGAACTAGCCTTAAGAATGACATTCATAATTTCATCTCAGTTTAGTTTTGTACATTGCATGATGCCTTCTTCTTGGGTTAGCTTTAGAATATGGTTGTGTCATATAGAGCATAAAGTTTTAAATTTGGGGAGAGCAACTTAGCAATTATATGTCACATGGTTAGAAGTGTATAAAATCTTGATTAATAAGTTCTGCCTGTGTAACTTAAGGAAATAGTCAGAAATATGCTCAAAATTTAGTTAAGGATGTTGTTTATCATGGCATTAATTATAAGGATTAAAAGTTGAAAACTAATTCTTTGTCAAGAAATAGGAATTGATAAAATTAAATTCTGATATATGTATTGCATGTGTATGTGTGTTATTTATAAATGTGTGTGGTTACTAAAATAATGAAAAATAATTTTTATCTACATGGTGGTAAGTTGTGGTAAAAATGATTGGTGAACAGCATGAATGACATAACACATTTAAAAATATGTAAACATACAAACAAACACAATGGAAGAAAGTCTAAAACATTTACACAAAAATGGTATGTTTATCACTTGGTGAGTGGGGTGATATGTGTTTTCCTTTTCTTTTACTCAGTTACCATTATCTTATATTTATTTTGGTTAGCTTAGGTTGCTTTGGCAATAATTTAAATTGGGAATAATTTGAAATTTAAAACATAAGTATTAAAGTAAATTTAATTAGGGTTGTGAACGCTCAATTAACTTTGGTGGCAGGGAGGTGAGATGAGCCTGACATCCTTTCCTGGTAAATGTGCCCTCGGTCTTAAAAAAGAAAGGAAAAAGTGACCAAGGTTTGAAAACCATTCACTACCTACCTCCCACTAGGAAAAGTCTATCTTCTTCTAGAAGGTGAAGGACTCTATGCACAGTAATCTGCACAAGCAGTCTGCACAATTTTCTTCGCCTCCTGCAAATGATATGCNAAATTGATTGCACATGTGATGATGCTTACACAGGCCTCTCAAGAGGCCCTTCTGAAAGAACTTAAATAGATTCAGCTACTACAAAAATTTCCATAGGAACTTCCAGCCACCCTCATTGGACCTTACCTCAATGCTTCAGTCTTCTATCCAAGTGGACAGTGAACTTGATTTGGAAGCTGTGCTTGAAATGCCCTGTCTGCTCTTGAAATCCACTCCCTAATCTCTCCACTTTGCTCTGTGTCATGGGATCCTGGTCTGTGAGGAATGCATCCAAATTGTTTCTTGCTCTCTGGTTTTTGGTTGGCCTCAACAAATGAGGGGTGCCAGGGAGCGATCAGAGGCATGGAGGAGTGTGGAGCTCTGGGATTTATTTCCTTGGCACTTCCTAGTAGGAGTTGCCATGAGTGGGTCTCATCCCTCAACCAAAGGCCACAACTCCCATTAAGGGAGCTTCCTTCCGTTTCCAGCTCTCTCACCCTCTGGATCCCAGTAATGGCTTCCTCTCCTTGCCCCATCAAGAGGAAGAATAGTAATGGCTTCCACTCTTACCAGCCCTGGAGTGGGCATCGTCTCTGTTGCTTTTCCTAAGTACCTCCCACATCTTTTTGAAATAGTCCTTATTAAATGCTTGCCTCTCAATTAACCAGCTTGAGGGTGCCATCAATTTCTTGCTGGGGGGGTCCAACTAATACACACGAGGAGTGAGGATAAGAAGGATTTGGGGACATGAGAAAAGACAGGAGACCTGATGTGACGGACAAACCATCTGAGTAATCTGATGTGTAGCGCATAGGAGTGCGTGTGGTTGGTGGTGAATACTTCCCAGAGAAAAACTGCTTTTAAAATGTCCTAATAATTCTCTGAAGCTTTTGGTTAAATTTTGGTGGGTAACATTCTGGCATCACACAGCAAATTACAGCTTAGTTTGATTACTAAAATAGTGAAATTTATTTAAGATATTCTTAGCTTAAAGTTAAATCTTTAGTCAAAGATTTAAACAAAACATTAGTTTAAAATGCTTTATCATTTATATTATCCAATATAACAATAGAGAAAGAATGATCAGAAATAGATAGTGAAAATGTAAATAAATGTGAAAACGAAGATAATCCTGGGGAAAATGGCTGACATCGAATTAGTCATGAAGTTACAAAGTGCTTACGGCTTTCTTACCTAACACGATTTTGCTGAAACCTCAACAAAAACATAGCCTTAACAAAATGTGTTTTTGAAAATTCTATATGTGGAGTCAATTTAGTTTGGTTGCTGTGTACGTTTACTGAGGAGCTAAACAAAAATAATAAAATTGCAGATTTGCCATAAAACATGAAGTCCCTGGGTGTTAGGGGAATTACACAAAGTGAAGGTTCTTATATGCCAGCATCAAATGACTTAAGCCCAGGGTACACGGGTGGTATGAAAGCTAACAGTGGTCATGTGAATTGGATGTGCTTGAAGACAGTTTGTTTTGTATCTTAGAGTGTTTCACTTTTGGGGTAGTACTTCTCTGGTTGAGTTCTAATCTGATAGTTTTACAATTCTTCTTTCGTATGAGCAGCTTCATTTGATTAGAGACATGTTAATAGGTAAGCAAAGTACCTGACCAATTCTCTAGTGAGTGGTACAGTTTTCCTAATGACGTCTTCTCAGATAGAGTGGAATGAGTGGATGTTTGCGTATCAAACTTCATGCTTCAATAAGCTTGAATTCAGCAAACATTCTCTCAAACGACTATGCAACACTTAGAAAGCTGAAATGTGCTTGGGAAGATGAAAATGTCTTACCAGGGTAACCAGCTGGACTCTTTCACTGTTCAAAATGTGGTTTTCATTACGAATGAATTGACCTTCAGGGGAGAATTTTCACAAGAATATGAACTCCGACCACTTCATACCACCAGTAAGCGCAAATTAAACAAAATGGTCTGCATAAGTGCAGGCTGTGGATGCTGGAATGTGGTACTGAACACGGTTCACAAAGATATCTTTGGGTATGTTTTCAAAATGCGTGCCTGGGATTACTCACACTGGGATGTGCTAAATCATCAGGCATTCTTTTTCTCACACTGGGTCTGCCATGAAAAGATAAGGAGAAAATATTTTCTTTTCTTGTAGCAAAAGTATATTCCCACACAAAGGTGGCAAGTTCTTTCCCGGAGGTTTCTGAGAAACGGATAGTTATATTTCTGGGAAAAAGCTAGCATGGGCTTCTTGAATCCAAAGAGTACAATACAAGAGATACTTGGAATGTCTTGAGCCCCAGTGACAGGGCCTGCCTCTCTCAACTTCAGTTTCTGTCATATTTTACTTCCCAGTCATTTTAGGGTCTAAAGCCATAAAGGTGAAGTATTTCCTCTGATGATATAAACCAGCTTATATAACTCCTCTGCTTAAACTTTCAGAGGTCCCTCATTTCTTTCAANTTATATGATGAGGATTATGAAACTACCCTTTCCATGTAATGAGTATGTTTCCTCTGTACAGTGAAATAGTTTGCCTGAGGTGAGATTGAACCCTTTAAATTGCTGGTTCTATTTAGTAGCATTAGGCAGCTTTGACTGTTTGCTATGCATTTGAGAAATGTGCACTGACCTAATTAGACAGGGAAAGTTATTCAGTTCAGCTCAATTTATATTCACTGAGCCCTTATCATATGTCTATCAATGAGACTCTATCATTCTGTTACTATCACTTGTCTGTAATTTCTACCCCATACCAGTTTCCTTATCCAACTTTTCTCTCTGTAATCACAATATGGGAACTGTTAGACCAAAGGGGACAGAGGCTGTGGCTGGAATCTGGGAGAATGTTTAGTGGCTTATTCACGATGCATGCATCACTCAGAGGACAGGATTTTTGTCCTCTGACAGGGTAATCAGTGATAGTTGAGTGTCAGGGTTTTCAGGACCAGTGCAATGGTTTCCTGGTAAATGCAACAATGGACTCTGGTAGGAAGGGCTGATTTGAGTGTTTGCCAATTTATATTGTGTAAATGCTCCACTGTGATGTAACTGAACAGGGAATTGGGAGTATATGAGCATTACTGGCTCTCTGGACTCAGTGCAATCCAGCTCCAATACAACACTGAATCAGGAGTTTGATACTTAGGAGGAAAAATGACTATGCTTGTCCTGCCCTAAAAAGAACTACTAGCAAGATTTGCCTTTTAGAAATAAATGATGCGAACCAACACCACACTTGTTATCTTTTCTCACCAACACTAAAGAATCTCTCAAAACAGTAAATTGAAGCTTTATCCCTTCATAGTTTCACCCTTTTATTTAGGAAAATTGCATATATATATATATATATATATATATATATATATATATATATATCCCTCCTTCAGGGAATGTCTTCCTTGATATTCTGGCAATAATGAATTTTGTTTTCATTGTCTTTTTTTTTAGTCAGCAATTCCTTTTGTACTTTTCATTTTCTAAGAAGGATGCAATTACTGTAATTGTTAATACATTTTCTTCTTTTTCTAGATGAATGTAATTATTTTGCTGGATATAATGTAATATTTGTTTGGCTTTTTGAGTATGAAGGGAATCAAGAAATTTAAAGCTTTGGCTGAAGTTATTTTGTCTAAATACAAGATTTTTAATCTTGTACAGTATGTTTCTTACGCATCCAATGAGTTTGGTCACTGTAACTTTGTGATGCATGTGTTCATAGGACATTCTGGCCACACTTGTGAGTCTTCACAGCAAAAAGAAGACACAAACCTTTGAATGGTCATTCTAATCTAGGAGGGAAGATTAAAATGTCAGTACCATACAACACCAAAGTCACGGTGCATGAAAGAAATAGTCGATAAACTGGACTTCCTTAAAAATTAAAAACTTGTGCTCTGTGAAAGTCAGTATCAAGAAAATTAGAAGACAAACCACAGAGTGGGAGAAAATATTTGCAAAAGACATACCTGATAAAGGACTGACTGGTATCCAAAATACACAAAGAACTCTTAAAAGCCAACAATAAGAAAACAGACAACCCGTTTTAAAAAATGGGCCAAAAATTTGAACACACATTTCACCAAAGATGTAAAAATGTTTCACATAATACGTTACCAGGAAAATGAAAATGAAAATAACAATGAACTACCACCACACACCTATTAGAATGGCCAAAATCCAGAACACTGACAAAACCAAATGCTAAAGAGTAGGCAGAGCTACAGGACCTCTCATTCATTGTTAGTGGGAATGCAAAATGGTCCAGCCACTTTTGAAGTCATTTTGAATGTTTCTTACTAAACTAAGCATACTTTTAACATATGACCTAGCAATTGTACTTCTTGGTATTTACCCAAAAGAGTTGAAAATTGATAAACACACAAAAACCTGCACACAGATGTTTATAGAATAAACATTTATTCATAATTCCCAAAACTTGGAAGCAAGCAAGATGCCCTGCACTAGGTAAATGGATAAACTGGTGCATGCAGACTATTATTATTATTATTCAGCACTAAAGAGAAAGGAGCTATAAAGCCATGAAAAGACATGGAAGAACCCTAAATGCATACTACAAAGTGAAGTCTACATACTGGATGATTCCAACTATTTGACATTCTGGAAAAGGCAAAACTTTGGAGAAGAGATCAGTGGTTGCCAGGGGTTCAGGAAAGGGAGGGATGAACAGGCAGAGCAGAGAGGATTTTTAAGGCCGTGAAAATCCTATGTATGATACTGTAATGATGGACACATGTCACTATACATTTGTCCGAACTGATAGACTGTACACCACCAAGAGTGAACACTAAGGTAAAAACTATGGACTTGGGGTGATTATGGTATGTCAATGTAGGTTCATCCTTAGTAAAAAAACAAAACCCAAAACAAATTACCATTCTGGTGAGTGACGTTGATAATGGAGGAGACTACCCAAGTCAGGGCATGGGATGTACGAGAAATCTCTGTACCTGCCTCACAATTTTGTGATGCACCTGAAATTGCTCTAAATAAAATAGTCTTAAAAAAAAAGAAAAGGAAAAGAAAGAGTGATATTGCGGGGCCCCTATAACACTGTATTCCTTTTACAACATTATCTTTATCTAGTAAATCCAACAATAACATATAATAGCATCTTTAGGGATTTTCTAATTGATAAAAATGGCTTCCTTCCCCAATGATGAATTGCCTGGGGCCTCATTACTCATAGTCCAGTGCTGCT
>NW_017736095.1:24376-25938 GCF_001890085.2 Hipposideros armiger
GGATGTACATTGAACATACAAGAAAACTAAGGCTCCGCGAATGTTAGGTGTCTTGCCCAAACTCAGTTAATTTAAGACTCTACTCAGGTGGCATCTTTCCTGTCGATGCCAAAGTACACTAATGAGTGTATCTTCTGTGCTCACAAAGCTCAACATACTGGAACAATAGTTACCTTAAAGCCTCTGTGCCTATTTCCTTGTGTTCATCTTCCCCATTCTTAGAAGAGGTGTCTTTGATTCATATTTATTTCAGCCTTGTCGAAAGCAGTTTAGGAATACTAATGTAACACATCTAAAACCATTTTGCAGATATTTTGCTAATAGTTCTGTCATTTTGAGGTCCTATGATATAATTATTTTATAGAAATTTCACACTGGAAAGGGAACATTAAGAGTTTGAAGATTATGACAAAACTAGTTAGATGAGCCATTCCAAGTTCAGGGACATTTACATATGATTTGCTGAAATCTAGTCTAATGAATTGCCAACATCATCTAGTCAGAGGCATTCTTTTCATGTTTGTGGGATTTTTTCCCCCAAAATATACAAAGTTTGTATCTAAGAAAGTTGTTACTAATATGCTCCCAAACACTTTGGTTTTGCAATGATAAAATTGGAGTAAATTAAGCTTGTAAATTGAATATATTTTCCTCATTGGTTTTAATAAAAGTTATTCTTAAGTAAACATTGGGCGGCAAACAGAACAAATGGTTAATTTTCATAGAACCTGAGCAATACTAACTTGACTATTATTGTATAAAACTGTTGCACATAAGTGTACAGATTAGCGAATTTTTACAAACTGAACATCTCTGTGTAACTGACATCCAGACAAAGAAANTAGCCACACTGACTACCTGTCTGTTCACAGACCATGTGTGCACAGGCCTTTGCTCTAGCCTTTCCTGCACCAGGATGCTCTTCCCAGATATCTGAATGGCTAACTCCCGCATCTTTCAATCTGTTCTGTTCACCTTCCCAACAATTTCTACCTTGACCCTCTATGTGATAAAACAAACTGGCACCCGTTCTCTACTCCACTAGCTTTGTCTCCATTTTTGTTCTGTCTCCAAAGTACACATTACCTTCTAAAATACTATAAAATGTATTCATCTATTCTGTTTATTTTTATTATCTGTCTCTCCCCCTCTAGGCTATAAGCAGCAGGAGGCAAAATTCTTTGATTCTTTCATTCACTGGGGTCAAACCTGCACCTAGAGCAGTGGCTGGCCTGTCGTAAGTGGCAAGTCAACATTTGTCTAATTTTGAGGACTGCATATGAAAACATGAACACCCAAGTTAAGGTAGAGACCACCTTGATCAACCTATTCAAAATTCATTTTTAAAAAATCTAAGACTTAAAAATATCTAATCCACATGAATTCTACCAAGAAAGGAAGAATAGCACTTAATGAATTAGCCATAAGTCTTTAAAGTATGCTATTTTGTTATTTAGAGTAGTAGTCAGAAAATTATGGCCTGTCTCGTCGGGAGGGCAGTAGATGGGGGAGAGGGGTTGTTACTTTGTGAGGGGTGAAAAGGATAACTACTGCATTGTTCT
>NW_017736095.1:27037-28004 GCF_001890085.2 Hipposideros armiger
CAAAGTTGTTGAAGGTCATTTCACTGTGACAGTGTCCAAAAAAGGTATTGAGCCCATCGGAGTGCATGAGAGAACTAGCCTTAAGAATGACATTCCTGACCAATGAGGAGAAATAACACAACAATTTTCTTTGTTCCTTGTGATTTCTGCTCCTTAATGCCACTGGCTTTCTATATTTTCCTAATGAGAGAGCTGCATGCTTAGCTTTAATAGCATTTTTTATATAATTTGAAACACTTGATAATTGAATTTCTTAGCTCACAGAAAATAAAAGTTGAATGGTAGGGAGTGGAAAAAAGTGTCATTGTAGAACGAAACCCAGTGACAAAAATTATTCACGGTAGACATCATTCAGGCTCTGCAATATCTGTGAGTTTTCATCAAATATAGTCAAGTCTCATTAATTTGAGCTAACCAAGTGGAACTAAGGTGGTGTCATCTGTTTACCAGGCACTCTGGCTTTCATTGACACTGCATGTGATTTCCCAGGCTAGAATTTCTCCACGGGTTGCTGGGAATGACTTACAGGTGGGTCAAGATACTGAGAGCCAGAGGGACTCGAGGTTGACACGGCCTTGCCTCTTCACCCAAGTGAGTGTTTTCTATGCTTGTCATGACTTATAAAAAGTTGAGAAGGAGTCCTCTAGATAATTTTGTGAGCTAGATATTAATAGTCCAATTTTATGAAGTAGCAAATGGAAGCTCATAAAGATGCTAATTAAATTTGCACTGAAGAACTACTATTCAATTTAACTTAAACTCTTCACTAGATGATATTTTCTTCCAAATTAACAGTCAATTAGGAGGCCAGACCTTTTCGTTATGACTTAAGCATGAATTGCAAATAAAATTTCAAAAGCACAGTATAACTCCTTGAACAGATTTTTCTAAGCAATTTAATATTTTTTATTTGAATAGAGGTGATGCACATACAAAACATAAATAAGAACTAACATGATATGTGAGG
>NW_017731849.1:0-1789 GCF_001890085.2 Hipposideros armiger
ACAGACAACCATGTCATCTATGAACAAAAGCAGTTATATTTTTCCTTCTCAATCTATATACTTTTATTTCCTTTTCTTGTCTTAGTGCATTAGCTAGGACTTCTAGTACAACGTTGAAAAGGAGTGGTGAGAGGAAACATCCTTAACTTGTGCCTGATCTAAGCGGCAAACTTTCAAGTTTCTTACCATTAAGTATAATATTATTATAGCTGTAGGTTTTCTTTTTTTAGATATTCCTTATGAATTTAAGGAAGTTCCCCTCTATTCGTAGTATATTGAGTTTTTACCATGAATGAATGTTGAATTTTGTCAAATGCTTTTTTTGCATCTATTGATATGATCATGTTATTTTTCTTCTTTAGTGTGTTGATTGTGAAGAATTACATTAATTGTGCTTGTCTTCCTTTGATATGCTGTGAGGCCTCAGCCAAGAAGCTCAGTACACACAGGATACTAAATGGTCTAAAATAAAAGTTCAGAGGCTCTCTTTACTTCAGCCCAAAGCATATGAATTTCCTCCAACTCTTACCAGATGCATTTTCCAAGTATTTTAAAATGTATATTGTAAAAGGTAATTATCAATTAAGAAAGTTTTATATAAGAAAAGCAAATTTTTCCTGATTTTCTTAGGCTCTGCATCCACATATCTCCAAAATGATGTGTGATAAACAACAAAAGTTAAAAGTTGATGAAATAGATTCTGTCTTAGTTACTGTCCCTCCTTCTTTCTTCCTTCCCCCTTCCTTCCTTCCCCCTTCCTTCATTCCTTCCTTCCTTCCACCTTACCTCCCTTTGTTACTTTTTTCCCTCCTTCCTGTTTTAACTCAGGACTACAGGAAACTAGTTTTTCAATGCCATATTTTAAATTAAAAAATAAGATCTTTAAATCTAGTTGAATTTTCTACTATAAAACTCCATACTTAAAAGAACGTGAACTCAACTCTTTGGAATTATGATGGTTTGGACGTATTAGGGGTCTTCAGTGATCATCTCCATAATTTTTTTTTCTGTCCCTAGCTAGTCTCTGAAATACCTCTATCATTTAAAATTTCAGTTTTAAAGTTTCTTATTATCATTACTAACTTAACCACCCTGGACTCCATTCTAAGAATTTTAACACATTCATTATTTTTGATATTTTGTATATATTTGAACAAAAGAGAGAAGCCATAGGAAGTATATTCTATGTTTACAAAACTAATTGAATTATGGAACTGTAACAGCACCCCCAATATGCATGTCCTTCTTCTTCTTTAATAAAACAATTCCCATTTTCACCTGCACAAATTACCATCCGGCTAAATGAACACATCCAGGTGTCCTTTGTAGCTAGGTAAGGCCACACTACTAAATTTTTAACAACGAGACGTCAGTAGCAGTGCTGTGTGCTACTTCTCCGGGAAGCTCCTTAAGAAGAAGGTTGGCTCTTTCGGGGTTCCCCCTTCTGGTCGATGGATTGTGGTAGCTAAAGCTCAAACAGCCATCTTGGATCATGAAGTGGAAACCACTTGCTGATAATGGTGGAGCTGTAGAAGAAACTCACACTGGTATCATGGAGCCATTATGACTGCATATTTCTAGACTTCTCTTTTATGAGAGATAAATATATTTGTATCTTACTTAGAAATTACCTTTGCAAAATTTAAAATGATATGTGGCCAAATCTCATTGTATCTAATGTAAACATCTACTTGATCTCCACCCCCACCCCAAAAAAATTCCCTTTTCTCTTAAAGTTAGTCTGAGTGTATTAATATCACTTGCAACCAAAAAGCCCTCACTAAGTTAG
>NW_017731849.1:2214-11086 GCF_001890085.2 Hipposideros armiger
AAAAAAAAAAAAAGAAAAGAAAAAGAAATTGACTGGCTTAGAGGCTTTAAAACATTCCAGACTTTGTTTATACAGGGAAGGATTTTTCAAAGGTCATACTTCCACTGCCATAATCACCTTTATATATCTATGTTCAGTATTATTCTAGTTCCATAAACAAACTTAATATAGAAGTTGATAATACCATCAGATTTTAAAAGGGGAAGAGCTTCATATTTCTGTACATCTACAGCCAAATACATTTTTTTCAAGCAAGGTCAGTAGTTTTGGAGAAACTGCAATTATGAAATGGGTTTAAGCAATTCACCAAGTATGGCTCCAACTCCTTTTTTTATGTAGGGTCAAGAATGAGGCTATAAAAGTAGATGCAGCCACATAAAAATTTGCTTACAAATATTAATTAAAAAAACATACCATTAAAGGAGTAAAATACCATTATACTTGATATATATCAAGGGTGCCAAAAAATGTATACATATTTTAAGAAAGGAAAACTGTATTAAAATTGTAATACTCAGTATATACCGATAACAAAAGATGAATACAAGTCATGTTTGACTTCTGTAATTATAAGAGGTGCTCAAAGTGGTTACTATCAGCATAATTTGAATACATTTTTTGTCTCTCTCTCTCTCTCATATATATATATATATACATATATATATATGTATATATATATACATATATATATATATGATGCACAGAAAGGATATATAGACTATAAAGCCATGGTTTTCTCTAGAGACAGAATTGCAGATGGCTTTAATTTTTCTTTTTGTAGTTATCTACATTTTAAAAGTTTTCCATAAGAAATGTATATTTCTTGTGCAATTTTTTTTCAAGTTAATATCTAAGGACAAAATAATTTAAGTACACATAAGATGTTTAAAAAATAGTTATGTTTGGGACAAGATTAGAAAGGGATTTAAGAATTATGGCAGAGGGATAGGAAGAATAATGTCAATATTTTCCCTTAAAAGAACTTCAAAGTAAAATTATAACTTAACTGTTCTCTTAAAATAAATAGTTGTGATGACCTTGGATAAATCACCTAAACTTCTGGGCCTTATTCTCCCATATATAAAATGAAGACCAGTATAATCTTAGTGTCCCTTCTAGCTTGAAAAAAATTGCTGTGACTGGGACCTTTCTTGACAGTCCTGGGACTTAATGAACTAACTCCTGCTATTTTTCCATTTTAATTCTAAACGAAAGTTCTGATCCTCACAATTAATACATGTCCAGAAAACAAATAAACAAAAACACAAACAAAAAAGTTATTTAAGGGAATTAACCTTAGCGAGCAGCGGTAGCCAATAGGATCTCTCATAACCTGAAAGATCCTTAGGTTCCGGCATAAATTCAACTATTGCAATGGGTAGAGGAAAATCAAGTTAATTACTGGGTTTCCTAGTTTTGGACAGCACTGTATATTCCTGTGTGAATTCCTTTCTCTTTTGTTTCAGGAAAGTTCCTCATCCTTGGGTGATTGCCCAATGGATTATCTTTGTCCTTGGAGCCACAGTCTGGCAAAGTTTAGATAACAAGATAAGAAAACATTGGGAAACCAATGCCCTTACCCATTGCCTTTTTATATTTTTTCAATGACTTTCTTTAATTGTTTTTATATCTGCCATTTCCACCCTAACTTTTCCCACTTTTTAAGGCTTAGCATTCATTTTCCCCATGTAGCATTACACACATTATTTTGCGAATGAAAACCAGTTCCTGTAGGAGTTTCTATGCACAAATTTCCAATACCACGCAAGTTAATGCTTTTGCTCTCATGTTGTTTGTTATTGCTTATTCCTTTTCACTCTAGTTGGACTATAAAGACCTCAATAATAGAGATAAAGTCCTTAACTTAGTATTCTAGTAATTCCTGACATAACATTCAGGTCACAGAAAATGGTAAAAGATACTTTTTGGTTGATGAAAGAGTTACCAATTAATGATCAATTTTACTTTTGCTAAGAGCAGGAATATAATATACTACCTGCAGCAGGTATAGTAAAAGAACAACACTTAAAACTGAAGGTTCACTCTCATGATTTTTGTGATTCAGGAAATGGGCTTTGTCTCCACCATCACAAACACTACCTAACCTCTCCCCATAACCCAGTAGAGCCGTGTGGAGACTGGAGCAACTTGCACTTCTTGTTAAAGCTTAACAGAAAGCAAACTGGTAAAGAAGTAACATAAAATGAAGTTACCTGAATGCCTTGAAAAATCAGAAAAGAGAGAAAAGCTTATGAATTTTAGACCATGATGGGATTAGAAAACTGGAAGCTACCTTCCAAATAACTCATGAGATCATCAGTTTACAGAAGAGTAAAGTAAAACTCAGAGAGTAAGTTGCCTATGGTAGATAAGTGGTAAAATCAATACTGGAACCCGAGTCTCTGGCCTCTTAAATCCAGGATTCCCCCTATTCTGATCATGATTTATTTTTCCTCAGATGTTTCTAGTATTCTAGTGAAACAGAATACATTCAATAATTGTGCCTATTTTCTATCAGGAGGCAATCTACCTTAGAAGAAGTGGAAAGTTCCTACTCCCCCAGCTCCCATGGTACACTGCTTCCCTTCATGCCAGTAGTATGATTCCATTTTTATATTCCACAGCTTTGAAATCAACACTAAGATTAAAACTAAACAATCAAACCGAAAGAACATAACACTAGTTCAACTTTGGGTCAATATTAGGAATGACTCTTGAAGCAATTCCTAAGAACTGAAAACACTGTGTGATAGGGTAGTGCTCTATACAAGTGGGCTCAAAATCCTTCATAGATGTTTTCTAAGGCCTAAAAATATGGTTTGTTAAACAATCTTTTAAAGTGGTGTCCCTAACTTAATCAGTCATTTTCAAAGTTAAATTATTGTTGCATTGGGTTGTGTGTGGTCCACAGGAAAGAGTGTAGCCATCTAAGTCCTAGGCAGGCTACCTCTTCTCCAGGATGCCATGGCGGGGACAATAGTTATAAAATGTCTATAGTTACTATACAGCTGATGTGATAAATTCAGTCATTACTTTTTGAGATTTTCTGTGTCTTTAGAATATTTTAGGGAGCTAAGGAGAGACCATTTCATTATCCAGGGACTCCTGTTAGTTTGGTTTGGGTGAAATAGCAAAGTAAAGTATTTTGATAAGCCCTGGCTCAGAATGTTGTATATCCTCCATGACACCTGCTCATTCCACACCTACAAAATAGGACACTAATTTTACTTTTTTGCTAATTGATTCAATAAGTCAGTACTCTGTGAGTCACCATTGTGGGAACAAAGAGCAAATATTCTGTTTTTCCCAATGAATCTCCCCTGGGGAATTGAAAAGTCTTTTGGAGGGAGAAGATCAGTCCCCAAGCAACCTTTGCAGGAGGAGCTGGAAAGACTCTCTCCTCCAGGCCCTTTACATTAATTACCTTGACTCCACCAAAAAGTAGGATATGGCGACTTCTATCCCGATTTTCACATAAGAACTGTGAAACTTTGAGAGTTTGAATAATTTGCTTAAAATCACCTCTAATAAGTGATGGAGTGATGGGACTGAGTGTGTATTCACATGTTAAATCTCATAAAATTTCTGCCTTTTTACTGATCGTTTTACTGATTGCCTGATTCTAAACTAGATGAAACCAAACCAAAGGCAGATCTGCTTGAATGTTGTTGACTCTCATGAAGCAAAAATAGAAGAAACCCAAATATATCCACCTTCCACATCAGAGCAACTTAAAGAAAAACCAAATCAAACAAACAAAAAACCTCAAGTAGCCAAAAAACTAAACATGAATAACTCTCTTATTCGTTCAATGGGTTTAGTTAAAGTGGGAAATGTATGTAAATATGATACCTAGAGCTTATTTTAAGTTTCTGATAAGTTTGTATAAATATCCCATTTTAGAATCACAAGGCTTATGAGCAAAGGGTTTTCTTCCTCTGTTTCTCTTTGTGCCAAAGTTTCATCTTTAATATTATAACGGTATTTTCCAAACTGTATTTTGATGTTAATAAGTGCACAGAGAGAGAAAAAAATAAATTTAAAATAAAATGTTAAAAATAAGTTGAGAAGACATTAGGACATATGCAATACATGTTATTTTACTTTTGGACTTCTCTAAGACTTTAATATACCAATGTTCGTGGACTGGTTCACAAGAGTATTTGACTACAGGACCTTTATTTTTGGAGGGATACATCTATGACCATCTTATGTCTCCTGGGACATGCTTTCAAAAACATTACCCAATACAGCACTTTCAACGATAGTTCCCTGGAGAGCCTGAGGCCTCAGGATTCCCAAGTTTTGCAAGGCCTAAGCAGAAAGCTGCATCTATGACTGCAGCCGTGTGATTCACAACTGAAGAAAATGGGTCCAAAATGAACTAACTGGAGCTCTATTAACTTAAGTCAAATGAATGTAATGCAGTGCTCGCTGAAGAAATCTTCAACCATAAATATGGTTTTCTGTGATCATCTGATCTAAAACTCTTTTTGTCCTCTTTACATTTCTTGAGTCAATTTCTATCATATAATCCTGTTAAATTTTCCTCATAGCACTTAATCATCCTCTGAAATCATCTTGTTTCTTTGTCTATACTTAGAACCTGAGATTCATGACAGTTAGGTCTTATTTATATTTCCAGTAACTACTACAGTGCCAAGTATATATAGAATAATGAAAACTGTTTCATTCATTCATATGTTTACTCATTCAACCAATACTGAATACTTCCTAGGTGCCCCAAAACATTCTGGTTTCGGATGCAACAGTAAGTAAAACAGATGTCATTTTGCTACCTGAATTGTTTACACATTGGATTTTCTGAAAACTAAATAAGACTGGATTTCCTTTGGGAATGGTACATTTTAAACCATTGTAATCATTATTTAAAATTTCATATTATCAATATCTAATTTATCTAATTCTGTAAACATGAATTTACATATGATGTTTTTGTTGTAGTTTGTTGTTATCTGTTTAAAGTAGAAGGGACAAAACACATATGTATATTACCTCACTTAATCCTGACAGCCACCCTGTGAAGTGGAGACAATTACATCTATTTAACACATGAAGAAATTGAAGTTATGGAAATGACTTACCCAAGACATTTAATTAGCAGATAGGTAGTATCTGAATATAAGCCAAGAAGATTTGAAATCAAAGCCCACATCCTTTTCTACCACAACCACTGCTTCATGTGATATTAGTGTAACCCAACAGTTATTAATAGAGAAAAAAGTTAATAGCACCAAAAAGAATGACTGAGCCAGTGGGACCCTTGTGTCCCATTTTGTAACCACGTGAATTCTCTCTGATTCTTTGCACTTATGCTCCCTTTCTAAGCTCTGGGCAGTCATCTTTTTTACATCCCAAAGATCCAGTCAGGCCGCAAGTGGGTACCTGCACCTTCTCAGAGGTAGTGACATCTATATTTCTGACACTTACTGTATTCCTGATGAATAAGACCAAGCAGTGCATTTCATTACATGGATGCTGCAAAGGGAAGATAAAACTAATAAAAGAACAGAAGGAAACCAGAGAAAAAAAGATAAGGAGGAAGAAGGCAAGTTCAAAATGACCTAAATTTAGCAATAATTTGGCATTCCCATTGTCCAAGCTACAAATTTGTCTTGTTCTCCAACTGTTCAACTTCTGTAGCAATGTGATGTGTGACCTATCAGGTCTCTTTGCCCTTCTATGTGTCAGGTTGATGACACTATAGAGCATCAAGCCAGTCTTGGCCTATTAACCTGGGATATCCTTAATGGGAGATCATGAGCCTTTGTATGTTAACATCACGGTTGTTTTGAAATTATCTGTTCTATGTGGCCAAATATAATCCTAATAGAGGCAACTGGTGTATACTCTTAGTATTAAAATTTAGTATTTTTAGTATTAAAAATGTACATAGTATTAAAAATGTACATTTTGAAAGAATCCCTTGAGACTTGACTGAACACTCAATGAACTGGAAAAGCAGTGATATAAATAGTGATGAAAAAATAATAAGGAAGAAGAAGAAAGAGGAATAGGAGGAAAGAGAGGAACAGGAAGAGGTAGAAGAAGAGCAACAGCAATAAACAACAAAACAAAGAGAAGATTCCTTTCAAATATAGACTGAAACTCATCAATTGACATTCAGATAATATTTGCCAAACTGTGTAACTTTGGAGGTCCCCTTACTCATTGGATACAATTTTTTCCCAAAGATTTCATTATACATTCTCCTGTCATTCCCTTCAAAACCCATAAAACCAAGGTTCAAAGTTCCTATAGCATGTAATAGGCAGCAACATTTTTATCTTTTAAATGACCTTGCTCAAACACTCAGCTCACTCATTAACTAAATTTGTCAGTTACTACTTACTAATCTCAATAGTCTGCCAAAGTTTCCACTTTCCTCCCTGAGGCCAAAGTCAACGTAGGGTTTGTATCTGACTTCAATATTTCTCTCAAGCTTGAAATCAAAATCCCTTCCCTCTGTCTCCTTGATGCTCCAACCTGGACTAAGGTGGCCCTCTGAGTAGTCTACAGGTCCAATCCTGTCTACAGCAGACTAGTTAGACGGAGCCTGTGATAGGATGATAGCCATTCCCTAAAAGAGGTCTATAATGGTCCCCACACTGATATTCAACCAGGGTATGTGATTTGTTTGGGTCAATGAAATGAGAGAAAAATAAAACTTGAGGAATATGAAGACTTCTGTTCACCCTTGATTAGAAAATGACTCCCTGGCAGGAGGAAAGAAAGATGAAGGACCAAGAGAGGTCACAGGAGAAAAGGAAAGAGGTGGCAGCATGATCTGAAGATGACCCAGGCTTGACTGCATCAACACCTTGCATTACTCGGGACCATTACTGGGGACCATTACTGGGGGCCAACTTCCTGCTCCAGGCCCCACCCATGTGAGTCTTGTACATCTTCTGTACTCAAAAGCCAGGCTCGTTTTCCTTGCTGCTGGCATAAAATAAAGATTTTCCTTAGCAGCAATCAGCATAATGCCTATTTATCAATTAATAGGTGGGATACTCATTTGAGCCCTGTGTCTTTGCTTCAGCCAAGTTTGACTTCTGTTGTGTGGATAATCTCCTACCCTGTTCTCCATCACAACCATGTCCACCACCCACAACACACAAACACCCATGGGGTACATCAGACTTGCAGCGTGGAGCTAAATCACTGCACCAAGTCATTTTTTTTCTTTCTTTCATACCTGTAGTCAGCCCAATCCTGGGTCTGCCATCCTTTTTTGCCTGCCAGGCATTTTCCTTCTGCAGATGAGCTGTTTTCTCCAGCATAAGAATTAGAGAGGAGTTAATTGACCTCTGAGCACTTAACAAACACAGCTCTTCACTCATTCTCTTTTCTTTACGAGGGAAGAATGCTCTAATAAAGGAGAAAAGAAGAGGAAAGGAAAGAAAAGGGAAGGGAAGGGAAGAGAAAAAAGAAAAGGAAAATAGAAAAGAAATAATTTAAAAAAAAACTGTCATGGAGTTATATGTGTGAAACCTTGTTTTTCCAAATCAGAGGGAAATAATTCTAGTGCCCTGCACCATCCCCAGCACCATCCTGTTTTGGGCTTTTGAAGCTAGTGCTTGTGTTATTATTAATTTGCACCAAATGGATGCTTAGCAACAATCAAACATGCTGTATTAAATATAAAACTACTTTCTGAAGTAGCACAGAATTACAAAAACAAGCTCATTGGGACATAGCTCTTGAAGACACATATAAATAGAACATAAAATTTTGGCAAATATGTAAAGAGATTTCATCACATTCATTTATTGATGGATGAGCCACAGTAAATAAAATCAGATAAAGTTTTAATCTGGTTTGAATTAATTTTGTTTCATTTTATTTTATGGCACTTGCACTCCAAAGTAAGAAAACTCAATTTAGTTTTCTTCATAGTATGATAGCAGAAATAATTTTGAAGTGATGTTAATTTAAAGCTTATTTAACTCTGACCCAAAGGACAGCACAGCATTTAAATTATGTTACACAGCTTTTACATAAACATATAGGGTAGGTTAACTGCTGGAGCTAACAGTCCCCAATTTTTAGTGGCTTCCCATGGTAGAAGTTTATTATTCCATCTTTCCATTTCAAAGTGGGTTGGGTGGGGAGGAGGTGACCCTTCTCCATACAGTCATTCAGAGACCCAAACTTCTTCAATCTGTAGCTCCACCATGTCCTCGGACCTCAGAGCCATTCACTGAAACCCTGACAGAGGAAGAGAACAGAGGGGTAAAGAAAAGTGTTTTATGGTCCAGATCTAGATGTGGTGTACATCACTTTTGTCCACCTTCCATTGGTCAGACCTCAGTCACATGGCCACACCTAACCGAAAGGAAGGCTGGGAAATGTAATGCTGCTGTCTGTGTTCCCGGAGGAAAGGGGGATTTATGTGGTGAAATGGTTTCTGGCAATCTCAGCATAGAGAGGAAAGGCTCCCTGCTCAGCAAAGGAAAACCAGGGATAGAAGCAAGCGGCACTGCGTGAAAGGGAAAAGATACAAAGGAAGGGGTCTGCAGTTTCTACTTTTATCTTTCCTGCATGAAAGAAGATGTGGATCGCAACATTGAAAAGAGCTGACAGCATGTCTCCGATGATAGAACGTCCTCTGGGTTCTGGAAGGTGTGGATATAATACCCCCCACTGAGGGGTGACACAACTCTTCAGCCACTCTTAGATGTCACAGCAGTTATTGCAGCATCCATTGTGTTTAATGATGCCCTATTTCCTATCTTTTGCTATATTTAAATGTATTCATATAATCTTAGGACAAAGATGCATGCCTCATATTTCAGGAAGTCCCAAAAAACTCACTCTCTCTCTCTCTCTCTCTCTCTCTCTCTCTCTC